>NC_074668.1:13055209-13196578 GCF_029448725.1 Salvelinus fontinalis
ACACATGCAACACATGCAACACATGCAACACATGCCACACATGCAACACATACAATACATGCAACACATACAATACATACAATACATACAATACATACAATACATACAATACATACAACACATACAACACATACAACACATACAACACATACAACACATACAATACATACAACACATACAACACATACAACACATACAACACATACAGGTTTTGGAGAGGTGAGGGGGGCTGAGCGAGTGGATTTGATACCAGCAACCCTCCGGCATTCAAACTGGCAACACTCCAGTTGCTTGCTCACCTCTCGAACCACTAGGCTACCTGAGAGAGGAGATAGTCATCCTCTCCACTCGCCAGGATCCCAGTGATTGTGTTCTGTCACAGAAATGCTATTCCTCCAGCTGCAGTGTCTAATGAATATTGTGGCAGTGAGCTAATACCTCTCCCTCCAGCCATGACTAGCCGTTCGGCCTGTCAACAAACTCGAGCCTCTCCCAGATTGGGCACGCTCACCAGCACATCATGGAACGCAGATGACACCCAATCAGGGCAAGGAGGGACGGACAGAGGAATGGAGCGAAGGAGGGAGGGAGGGACGGGAGGATGCCCTGGAAGCAGCAGGTCTTGAGTTACGGTGGCTCCTCTCCTCTCCACAGCAGAGATGCCAGTCCAATAAGGCCAGCCAATCAGCAGATTTTTTTACGAGCCCCTCCTATTGGGCAGGACAAGGCCTCCAAGACTGAATTGATCACCAACGGGGCCCAGAACATGTAGGAAGCAGGTTAATAGACACTCATCAGACATCTGCCGCTGTGTTGCCTCCCCCTCATCTTCTACACACACACACACAATCCATCCTTCCCTCCCTCTCCCAATCCACTCATGGCAGCAGACTTTTTCAATTTGGAGGGCCACTCCTGTTGGACTCTGGTGACAGATTTTGGAGCACAGTCGTGTCTTAGTGTGGCTGTAATGAAGAGGGCCCTGTCAGACAAGTGTCCACTGTAATCCCCCCTCTAAGAACTCGGCTCTTCATCCTCCTGGTTCTTCATCACTTCCTGCCCACAGCCAATGAAAGAGGGCAGCATCACTCTCTCTTGCTCTCTGTCTCTCACTCTCTTTCTCTGCTTGGTTGATCAGTGGCCAGTCACCTGATGCATCCTGGCGCCATCAGGACACCAGCTTTCTCTTGTTCCCTTTCTCTCTCTCTCTCTCTCTCTCTCTCTCTCTCTCTCTCTCTCTCTCTCTCTCTCTCTCTCTCTCTCTCTACTCTCTCTCTCTCATTCTCTCAACTTTTTTTTCATTTTACCTTTATTCAACTAGGCAAGTCAGTTAAGAACAAATTCTTATTTTCAATGACGGCCTAGGAACAGTGGGTTAACTGCCTTGTTCAGGGGCAGACGACCAACAAATACATTGATCTACTCTCTCTCCATCTCTTTCTGGGTTTAAGTCTTTCCCAGCATGCCATTCAACATTTGTTGTAGTTCGTTATCTTGCAGCTACTGTACACTCTTCTGTAGTTTTCATACGTAGACTTTTTTGCAACAGACATTTCATCATGGCTGCCAACCGTCCATGAGAATGAATGTTTATTTTATTATCCTCACGTGAGTCTACTTATCCTCACACAAATAGTTCCAAAAGTCAAGGCTTGTATAACACTCAAGGGTAGACAATAGCCCTCCTAATGATGGCATTCACATAACTCTAGTTAAACCATGTGCCTCTGTCTTATTGTGCTTCTACACCTGCATTGCTTGCTGTTTGGGGTTTTAGGCTGGGTTTCTGTACAGCACTTCGAGATATTAGCTGATGTACGAAGGGCTATATAAAATAAACTTGATTTGATGATTATTGAATGTTTTCTGAAGCAGGTTCAGAGGGCGAGAAGGAGAGTAAAGAGAGTGAAGCTCTCTGCCAGTGTTATTTATGACTTCTCTCCCCCAAACATACTTTTTTTCTGTGATTGCCAAGTGGTGTGTTCAATCTGACGTGTCGGGAAATTAGTCAACCTGCCATCAAGCACAGATGGTCAATTTGGTGTGATGAGAGGAACTGGATCGCACAACCCCTGGAATCGCTCAGAGGGGCCCTGGGGGAAGGCTCTGCTCCCCAGCGCTCTCACTCTCCACACACACACATACCCCTCGTGTGAGGATATCCACACACACACCGCCAATGTGGTAGTCATTTCGGCCACCAAAATCAAATGGGGTTCAATCGTTTCCACGTTTCTTAAAATAACATTATGAGAAGGCTGGAGCAATCAAACACGTTCTGTTCCAGGGGCTTCTATGGGAGGAGAAGTAATAGGGTCAGAATATGAAAAGTGAGGCATGTGTGAGTTCAGTGGAGGGTTCATCTGTCGGACAGTGTCACTGGCTTTTGACTTTGGCAGATAGGCAGGGTTCAGGGCTGTCAGAGGTTTTACTGTGAGCCCTGTGGTCAAAGCACGGCCATTCCTCACAGTAATCAGTGTAATTGGCCTAATAAATTTGGGAATTACTAGACAAACCGGGAAAGCATAATGGTAACTAAAAACGCGTGCTAAATGCACATGTTGAAACAATTATGAATATATTTGTCTTCTGAAAGACTCGCTCTATGAATTATGTGAATTCATGAATATTAAAGAACCTTACCGTTTGCTAAGCAAGGGTAGTTTGGTGGAAGCCTCGGTTTACCATCAATTATGTTGTGCCATTACAGTGATGCTTCAGCTCCCCAATGCTCCATCTCTAAATGTCTGAGATGATGGGAGTTGTCGAGGGTCATATTCTCTGTTCCATTGTCGAGGTTGTATGGGACAGGGGCGAGGTGAATGTGGGGTGTATACCTCTGGGGGTCTCCGAATGGGTCAGGGGCGGTCCACTTCTGCCCAGCCATGCTGAACCCCCCAACCCTCATCTCCTCACAGTCACGTACTGTAGGGCCATCTTGTATTGAGCAGCAGACTAATGAAGTGAGGAGCATTAGGGTCAATGTGTCTAATACAGGGGCAGGGCTAATGGCTGCCAGCTAGGCCCAGTCCACCTCCACACATTAACAGAGAAGACGTTAAGGAGTGATTAAGAAATGGGACGACCCTCACATAGTGGAATTTAATTTCAAATATGCTTCTAATTTTCTGTGCTGACTTATCACTCAATCAGACCTCTTTTACTGGGTAACAGAGCGTGTGTGTGTGCACGCACATGCACATACAGTATTTTTGTTTAACATAATGTCCATAGGACTCACCAACAAGTACATTGTTTATGTGAGTTAAGGCATGTGTGGATAACAAATGAGTTTGCTGTAGACTCGGTCACACCTCCCTGAGCTTTTAGTGAAAAACGTCAGTTCCCTCTGATTCCTGGAAACTCCTGTGGTCAGCACTTCCCAAGCCAGCAGCACACATTACAGTGTCCACATAATAAATTACTACAGTTTATTATAGTACTTTATCCCTCCGTCATGTAGTGCTTACTACATGGTAGACTTTTGTAGTATACTGTAGAATACTATACTACACACATACTACCTCTCGATCATGGAGTACTTAATTTAGAATGTTGTAGTATACTGTAGAATACTATACTACACAATGTAGTACCCCTCGATCATGTAGTACTTAATTTAGAATGTTGTAGTATACTGTAGAATACTATACTACACACTGTAGTACCTCTCGATCATGTAGTACTTAATTTAGAATGTTGTAGTATACTGTAGAATACTATACTACACACTGTAGTATCCCTCAATGACGTAGTGCTTACTTTACTGCTAGCTGCAAGCTTTGTCGATTCTGTTTTGATTTCAATGTGCTGTCTGTCCTTGGTGAGCTCATGCCAGGGATTTCCTCTGAGCTTCCCTCTTGATTGTGTAGCGCTTACTATAGAATTATGTAGTATACTCTAGAATACTATACTCCACACTGTTGTATCCCTTGATTGATTGATTTTATTTGACTATTTAAAAACACAATACAATCACAAATGTAAAATACAATGAATTTAGTAATTTGTCGAGAATAACAGAAAAAAAGTTTTACATTTATTTCCATTGTGGTCCTAGTTTTATCCCTTTAAATGGAAATTGTACAAAGGCAGATAAAGAATAAGCAAAGTTTATTAAAGCTTAGAAGATTAGGTTTGCTTGTTTGACACAGATAAATAACAAACATTAATCAAGAATTCACACAGAGATTCAGCAGACCAAGTTCACAAGATGACAAGGTGCCAAACAATACTGTACTTATAATGGTAGAAAAGAAACAGTTAACCACTGCCTTTACATTCATTGATATTTTAGGAATAGAAAATACTTCACTTAAAGACAGTCACCTTATTGTAGGGCACTGCCAATAAACTGCCTGGACTTCAAACCAGCAAAGCCTCTCCAAACAAACCAACTGAAAACCAAAATACATTATTGCAGTGGCTTTCATAATGAAAATCTTCAATATTGTTGCATGAATAAACTCACTATTGGTTAAACTCAACACATATCATTTAGAACAATTGAACACACCCTCCAATAAGGTGACTGTCTTTTAAGTAGTCATTTGTATTTCTATAATATCTATTCGTGTAAATGCAGTTTTTAACTGTTTATTTGCCACCATCAGAAGTACAGTTGTACTTGTTTGTCACCGTTTTTGGTCATTGTGTGAACTTGGTCAGCTGAATCTCTGTGAAACACTGTTTAATTTCAGAAAGATATCTAGTGAAAGTAACAGATCTAAGAAGCCATTTTTGGTGTACTCTTGTTTATGTGTGTTGTTTATCTATGTCAAACATAATATTTTAAGCTTTAATAAACTTAGCCTGTATCTGCCTCTGTACTTTTTTCCTTTAATGGGCCTAGAACCTGTCTAAAGTTTTGATTTTATAATTGTAATTATAATTTTAAAAATGCTCAGGTCAGTTGCATTTCTCAGAACTGTTGACCCAACTCAATAGGTGGCCTGTCACGAACCTGTGTGTCTTATGTTCTGGTTCAGGTGTTTCCCTCATTAAACATTAACTGGCTTAGTCTGGTCGTTGTGCCATTTTAGCTAACCATAGACTGAAGGTGTTACTACAATGTACTACAATGTACTATGTCCACAAAAACACTACAGTAAATATTACAGTCATGTCCACAAAAACACTGTCATGCCCTGAGCATAGAGAGCCCTTGGTTCTCTATGTGTAGTAGGTCAGGGCGTAACTAGGGGGTGATCTAGTACATCTATTTCTATGTTGGTGAAAATGTGGCTCCAATTAGAGGCAGCTGTTTATCGTTGCTTCTGATTGGGGATCATATTTAGGTAGCAATTTCTCCACCTGTGTTTTGTGGGATATTGATTGTGTTTTGTGTTTGTACACCATGTAGTCACGTTTAGTTGTTCGTTTATTGGTATATTTTTGTTTTGCTGAAGTTTCACTTGGAAATAAATATGTGGAACTCAACATCTGCTATGCCTTTCTTACGACAACTGTGACAAACACTGCAGTGAACACTATAGAATACTACAGCCATGTCCACAAAAACACTACCGTCTGCAAAAACACTATAGTATACTACAGCCATATATGCAAAAACACTATAGTATATAAATATAGTAATACTACAGTATTTCGACCACAGTATTTTTTCATGTGGGTGGCACTATCAGGAGTCAGGGATTCTGGGCTTGGACGCCATGTTGGAAGTCTCCGTCACATTCCATGTTCTGGCCCCTGCTTGAGCCACGCTTCTCCCTAACTCACTCTCGAGCCATGAATCCTGATTGGTTAAAACCACATTTAAGCATGTGTCTAGTCCACAAGTTATCACTGGCTACATCTATGATGTTAAAATGCGTATTTACTCTGTTCCATCTGACTGCGCAATCCACCGTCTCATCAGCCCAATCCACTGTCTCATCAGCCCAATCCACCGTCTCATCAGCCCAATCCACTGTCTCATCAGCCCAATCCACCGTCTCATCAGCCCAATCCACCGTCTCATCAGCCCAATCCACTGTCTCATCAGCCCAATCCACCGTCTCATCAGCCCAATCCACTGTCTCATCAGCCCAATCCACTGTCTCATCAGCCCAATCCACTGTCTCATCAGCCCAATCCACTGTCTCATCAGCCCAATCCACTGTCTCATCAGCCCAATCCACCGTCTCATCAGCCCAATCCACTGTCTCATCAGCCCAATCCACCGTCTCATCAGCCCAATCCACCGTCTCATCAGCCCAATCCACCGTCTCATCAGCCCAATCCACCGTCTCATCAGCCCAATCCACCGTCTCATCAGCCCAATCCACTGTCTCATCAGCCCAATCCACTGTCTCATCAGCCCAATCCACCGTCTCATCAGCCCAATCCACCGTCTCATCAACCCAGGCAAGGAAGTTATAAACTTGATCCACTATAAAAAGCATCTAGACATTATCTCACATTTCTTTGAGACCAACATTTAGTTTTCAACAGTGGAGATTTGTATAAACCTTGCTCTCTGTCTCTCCGACAATTACAACATTGGTTCAATGTTCGATCTCCAGCTGTCCCATAGTAATGAACGTGTCGGGAGTCGGAACGAGAAGGACAGACAGGCAGCGTTTCTCAGCCAGTCAAAATCATGAATCAGCTGGCAGAATGTTTATGGATGTATACAAAGAAATGTAAATATGAAAAAGGTCAAATTAAACAATGTGCAGCTAGTTTGCAGTCTTTCCAGCTTCAGTTTGAAGTGATTGTGTTGGCTGTGTTGTTAGCTGTGTTGTTAGCTGTGTTGTTGACTCCTCTGAACAACAGTGTCCTGACGAGAGAGCACATTATTTACGCCAGGTGAAATCGTGCCTCATTAGCACATTGTTATGGATGTATCCAAATAAATGTCACTAGAAAACAGCTTAAACAAATTAAAATGCAGCTATTGTTGTTATTCTGGCTGCTCTGTTGATGTGACTGTAAGTTATCCGTAGTTGGCTAGCTAGCAAGCAAGGGATAAGAACGCTGCCAGCCAATATGGCAATGGAACATTTAGAACGAACGACTGGGTTGTGTCCATACATACAGAACAAAAAGACTGAACAACTGGGTCTCTGTCAACCGAACTTATAGAACAAAAGACCAGCCGGCTTGGGTAGCATCTTTATATTTGTGTTGGGACTATATCTTGTGGAAGGATGAAACATTATGAATACATTCATCAAAATAACGTTTTTAATTAAAATATGTCAATCATTATTTGAATATGTTAGTAACACTTTGAATATAAACGATAATGCCCTCAAAGCCGGTGTTTGTAGGGTATAATAGCACCGTTTTCCGCCCCTCGACTTCGTCTCTGGCCTAACAACACCTGTGCAAATATATCCTCCAAACACCAGCTTCTCGGGCATTTCAGTAATCACTTCAGTAATACCCTAAACGGAAACACTAGGAGGATGGATAAACCTTTGCAGAGTCAGGCAGTCTCTGGCCCTCGACCCAGCTCTTAATTAAGCAATAAGGCATGAGGGGTGTGGTTTATGGCCAATATACCACAGCTAAGGCTGGTTTTTATGCACAACACAACGATGAGTGTCTGGATACAGCCCTTAGCCGTGGTATATAGGCCATATACCACAAACCCCTAAGATGCATCACTGCTACTATAAACTGGTGACCAACATAATTAGCAGTAAAAATGTATGCTTTGTCATACCCATGGTATGCGGTCTGATATACCACGGATTTCAGCCAATCAACATTCAGGGCTCGAACCACCCAGTTTATAATTCCCTAAATAACCTCACACAATGATTGAGTAACACCCAGAATGTGTGTCAGGGAAAAATAAGTGCTGCTGCTTGGTTTTCAACAGAAAAGCTGCGGAAAAGCAAACCTACGGTATGTCCAAACCAAACTCTCTTAAAAACCTAGTACTGCATGCCAGGCGAAAACCACAGACCCATTTTGCTAATGTGTTGACAAGCTGCATTACTTTGCATGTGAAATAAGGAAATAAGACATATGATTCCGTATGTCTGCAACACTGGATGGGTGCCCCTGGTCCCGTGTCGGGGGGTGTGTAAGACAGGGGCGAGGTGAATGTGGGGCGTACCCCTTTGGGTGTCTCCGAATGGGTCAGGGGCGTTGACACTTGAGCCCTGCCCAGCCATGCTGAACCCCCCAACCCTCATCTCCTCACAGTCACGTAGGGCCATCTTGTATTGAGCAGCAGACTAATGAAGTGAGGAGCATTAGGGTCAATGTGTCTAATACAGGGGCAGGGCTAATGGCTGCCAGCTAGGCCAAGTCCACCTCCACACATTAACGGGATAGTTTTGGAGATACTGTTAAAAGACAATGGCATGGGTGTCACCAAGAAGTTATTTACTCTGCCGTTCTCAATGCTACTAATAATGTGAATATTCAGCACCCACTATGCAGTTAAAGATAATTGAGTGTCATATTTACAGTTTTTTTTCTTCTGAAATGCTCTCAGATAAAAATGTCTAAGCCTTGGTTAGTGCTAGATATTTTAGTTACAATAATTTGAAAGTGTTGCTGAATACTAATTCAGTAATTTCTAAGTTCCTATGTCGAATCTAATTATAACAATGGTATATATGTACTGTATACACTACTGTGTAAATGTATGTGTTTGAATGAGGCTATGTGTGCGTCTGCACGTGGCCGTGTGCGTGTGGCGTGCATGTGTGTGTTTCTGTATGTGACCATGTGTGTGTTTCTGTATGTGACCATGTGTGTGTGTGGCGTGCATGTGTGTGTTTCTGTATGTGACCATGTGTGTGTGTGGCGTGCATGTGTGTGTTTCTGTAAGTGACCATGTGTGTGTGTGGCGTGCATGTGTGTGTTTCTGTATGTGACCATGTGTGTGTGTGGCGTGCATGTGTGTGTTTCTGTAAGTGACCATGTGTGTGTGGCATGCATGTGTGTGTTTCTGTATGTGACCATGTGTGTGTTTCTATATGTGACCATGTGTGTGTTTCTGTATGTGACCATGTGTGTGTTTCTGTATGTGACCATGTGTGTGTTTCTGTATGTGACCATGTGTGTGTTTCTGTATGTGACCATGTGTGTGTTTCTGTATGTGACCATGTGTGTGTTTCTGTATGTGACCATGTGTGTGTTTCTGTATGTGACCATGTGTGTGTTTCTGTATGTGACCATGTCTGTGTTTCGGTATGTGACCATGTGTGTGTGACTGTGTGTGTGTCATCTCCTCTGAGGACTACAGCTGGTTCTGTCTAGAGCCCTTACGCACAGTGTCCAGGTGAGAAGCCATTAGTCCAGATAGAGGTATTACCAGACTAGGCCAACCAGGCCTTGGTTACATGGATCTGCTGTGAGGATGCTGAGCGGGGGAGAAGGACTATTTGCTTTAATTGTTCAATGGCTTTCCACTACTGGGAGCAATCAATATCTGGACAGCGACTTGTGTCACCAGACGACATGCTCTCCGTTAAGAAGCATCATAATAGCACACGGACACCCTCTCCCAGCCGGTGGTGGGCTTCTGTATTTTTTTATTCCCTGTGTGTTTGGTTGTTGACTCCTCCCACACCTTACAACCTCCTTTCTAATTTCTCATGGCAGTTGAACACGGGCAAGCTGGAATCAGTGTGAATTGTAATTATAGCCGATCCCCATGGTTGGACACTATCCACTGGACACCGACTGGTTGAATCAATGTTTTTTCCACATCATTTCAACCAAATTACATTGAACCAACATGGAATAGACAGTGAATTGATGTCTCTGCCCAGTGGCTATAGGGAAAACACAGAGGCAAACAATCATTTTGCGACGGAGCCACAAGGTAACTGATTAGACCACGCCACAGCAAGGTGTTTCGGAGGAAGAAATGTGTATTTTTTGTGTGTGAAATAATAATAGGCTGTTGCTGGATTTTCTTGGCTGTGGTTCAAATGCTGAGGGGAAGAAAGGGGAATGTTTGTTTCTAGTTCAAGGTGTGTAATGTACAGAAGCGGCCATACATAATGGTCTATTGTCAAGGGGTTAGAGTGGGGATATTAATACCCTGGTCTCTCCTATGCTATTTTGCACAGTCTCTCCCTGAAGGAAACAGTACGAGTAGGCTGCTCTACCCCCCCTCATCGCCTCCACTCCTCCTCCCCTCTCCCTCCCCTCTCCTCTCCCCCCCAGGCACTGACTAGAGGTCACTCTGTTTATCACGAGCTCTGGACCCCACTTCTGCCACTGCACCGCCGCTAGCCTCACTGCACCTGTTCTTTCCTCCTGTGATCTACAGTATTCTACACTGCGCTGCGTTACACTGCGCTGCATTGGTAATCATGGAACCTCTTTTCTGCCTAATTGTATCCCAAGCAAATCCGCCTTGTTTTAAAACCTTTCTGTATCTACGCTAGCTCATCCCTCTGTGTAATCCCACTCTACCCTTATGCATATGCATACTCTATGGCTGTGCATACATTTGCATCAGATTCACCCTCCATTCCTTCCCTGCCCCTGCCACCTCCTCCGCCAACACTCCTTCCTGTAGCCTCTGAGTGAACTTGTTTACATTTGAACATTTTCGCTGGCATTTGAACTCGTCCCATCGATTTGTTTATGGTGGAGGGGTTGCGAGGCAGTTCCTTAAAGGGGTTGAAATCGACCGTCTAAATATTTGACTAAGAGGTCAGTGAGAGAGCATCAGGCCTAGGCTACACATCACATCCAGACAGACAGAGGGAGGGAGCATGGACAGGGGAAGTGGCAGGGTGTCTCAGCCAGTTGGGACGTGGAGGGGTGTCTCAGTCAGGGGGGAAGTGGAGGGGTGTCTCAGTCAGGAGGGAAGTGGAGGGATGTCTCTGCCAGGGAAGTGGAGGGGTTTCTCAGTCAGGAGGGAAGTGGAGGGGTGTCTCTGCCAGGGAAGTGGAGGGGTGTCTGAGTCAGTAGGGACGTGGAGGGGTGTGTCTGCCAGGGAAGTGGCAGGGTGTCTCAGTCAGGAGGGAAGTGGCAGGGTGTCTCAGCCAGGTAAGTGGAGGGGTGTCTCAGTCAGGAGGGAACTGACAGGGTGTCTCAGCCAGGAGTGAAGTGGAGGGTGTCTCAGCCAGGGAAGCGGAGGGGTGTCTCAGCCAGGGGGGGAATAGAGGGGTGTCTCAGCCAGGGGGGAAGTAGAGGGGTGTCTCAGCCAGGGGGGAAGTAGAGGGGTGTTTCAGCCAGGGGGGAGTAGAGGGGTGTCTCAGCCAGGGGGGAGTAGAGGGGTGTCTCAGCCAGGGGGGAGTAGAGGGGTGTCTCAGCCAGGGGGGAGTAGAGGGGTGTCTCAGCCAGGGGGGAGTAGAGGGGTGTATCAGCCAGGGGGGGAATAGAGGGGTGTCTCAGCCAGGGGGGAAGTAGAGGGGTGTCTCAGCCAGAGGGGAAGTAGAGGGGTGTCTCAGCCAGAGGGGAAATAGAGGGGTGTCTCAGCCAGGGGGGAAGTAGAGGGGTGTTTCAGCCAGGGGGGAGTAGAGGGGTGTCTCAGCCAGGGGGGAGTAGAGGGGTGTCTCAGCCAGGGGGGAAGTGGTTGAAGTAGAAAGAGAGGTCCAGATACAGTCAGAGAGGGAATGCTGTCACAGCCAGCCCACTGAATACAGAGGAGGATGCACCACTGAGGCCAAGCAGGGAGGCAGGCAGTGAGCACAAGTTTCCTTCTCCACAAGAGGGAGGTGCTGCACAATACATTTCACTTCCTGCAGAAGAATGAACAAACCCAACTTGCACACTCTCTCTCAAAGAAAAAGTTATGTACTTCTGCGTAAGTTGCAGACATGAAAGCTGAATTGACAGTATCAGCAGTAAGTACTGTGCCATTGTGTGCGTTTGACAGTAATTACCATGCTTAGCTGTCTCGGTGACATCAAGCAACATTGACTTTTCACTCTGCCCCTTCGTTGTCTATCCATCTTTTAAATAACAAAACAGATGACTCAGATGCTGAAAAAGAGAAAAAGAGAAATCATTGAGAAAATTGATTGACTATTAAACGTGGTGTTTATTGCAGAGTTTGTAAATTGAGTGGCAGTGTCCAGAGTATTACCAGTCACTGTTTTTCACTTTTCATTCCTTTAGACTAGAGGATCCTCTCTCTCCTTATCCCTGTCCATCTCTCTCTCTCTCTCTCTTTCCCTTTCCATCTCTCTCTGTATTTCTCTCTCTCTCTCTGTCTGTATCTCTCTCTCTCTGCATCTCTCTCTCTCGCTCTATCTCTCTCTCCCCTTTGTCTCTCTGTTTCTCTCACTTTCTTTCTCTCTCTCTCTCTCTCTCTCTCTCGCTTTCTCTCTCTTTCCCTACCATCTGTCCATATCTTTCTATCCCAGTCTGTAATCCATAATGATATCTTTCTTCTGATTACAGTTCTGTCACGACAGCCCCAAATCACACAGTCATTTCGATAATCCACATGGACTCTGTTACAGTTTACAGTATCCATGTGATCACATTCACTGTACTACAGCCCGCTAGCCCACTTACAACCATGGCTGCCATGGCAGTAGCCTCAGGGCAAAGACGGTGTCTCATGTAGCAACTCTTTGTACCAATCATGCTAAACTAAATCATACATATTGCATTGAAAAACACTGTAATACTAGTCATTAGCCTCACACAATAATAAGCATTGTACATATATCCCACCATGATATACGTTGCCGTGACGGACAATGGGTTGAAACGACTGTATATGGATGTAGTATTAACTGTAGCCGACATTACACAATGGCTGTCAGACATTGAACTTACAAAAGGATTTGCATCAGAACCATTTCAGAGACGCTCGGCTTCACGTTAGCTCGGCTCTGCATAATCCACTTGTTATTTGGACTTGTTTAAATAATGGTAATTACTGATCTCTTTACATTTTATTCCCCCCAGTAACAAGCTGCGTCTCCTCTTTCTCTTCTTTCTTACACACCGTTTTGTGTTGCCAGGGAGTCTGTTGTTGTCATGGTGCTCAGAAGCCGTGCCAGATGTCATAGTCAAGTTTGTGAAAGAAAATAAAAAATCACGCCAGAGGCTATTGTGTTGTCACTGATTTAGATGAGATACAAAGATGTTCAAATGTTAGACTTGCCCTACAAAGCCTTCATTCTTTTTGGAGCTAGATAGTACATTTACCTTGAGGGTAAACAGCCTTTTGCTCTTGCTAGATGCTAACCCGGAGTAAAGCGCCATTTAAAATCAACATGAACGGCTACATATCAAAGTTTGACACTGATTAGCTCTGATACAATGTACTTTGTTCCTCTGTTGCTATATAATACTGCTGTTTCTATTACTACTGTGTTGGTGAAAATACTATTGTCAACACCACTGTTATCAGTGACATATTATGGGAATGTTACAGAATTGTGTGAGTTTTGGTTGTGGGATTTTAGCACATTTTTTAAAACCAAATGTTGTAGCAATTGCTGTATCTTACAATGTACAGTGTGGCAATGTGTGTTACAATTGCATTAATCCATCCATTTAAGGCCTACTTCAATTGTTTAGATACATTATCTCTCGCATACAGTTTTTGTCAATAGGTCTGTTGACATTTACAAAAACCTTTATTTTTATATTAATAATAGACCTACATATTACATTTTTCAATATTGCCATTGCTGGAGAACATCATTATCATAAGAGATATACAGTGACTTAGATACATCAATTTACTTTATTGTCATGTCATGAGTACATTGCAGTTCAAAGCAAATTAATTCATATGACTCACTCAAATCATGTACTTTGCCAATACAATTATACACTCACTGCATTTAGTGCAATTTGAGTTGGGTATTACAATGAATGACACATTTAAAGAGAGCATTTCAAAACGTAACATTTTATTAGTTCAGTCCGTCATTCTAAAGAAAAAAAAACTATTTTGTGAATTTGCTGCGTTGACTACTATTTTTGTGGCTAGACAGGTGTTTCCCAATCCTGGTCGTCCAGTACCCCCAACAGTACACAGTTTAGTTGTAGCCCTTGACAAACACACCTCATTCAACTCATTGAGGGCTTGATGATTAGTTGACAAGTTGAATCAGGTGTGCTTGTCCAGGGTTACAGTAAAAATGTGTACTGTTGGGGGTACTCGAAGACCAGGGTTGGGAAACACTAGGATAGACCATTGACCACACACTCTGAATTAATGTTCATGCACACTCTGGCTTATGCAAATGCTGGATTTTCCATGACTGGCTTATTCCAATACTAATGTTCAATTAACATGTAAAAAAATGTAAGAATACATTAGATCTACATTGGAGCTGAAGTTTGTTGTGTGTTTAAGTTTATATAATGTATCTATCATATCGATAATGTTGATGTACTGTACAGGATTTGCAAAACAAATCTTTATATTCAGTGAAAATAGTCTTGTAGTTGAATAGTTTTTGAAAGTGACTTTTTTTTGTCATGCAGATTATAAAGGCAAGATCTTGAAGCTAGGGGGCAGAATTTTTGTTTGGAAAAAATAACGTTCCCAATGTAAGCTGCCTATTTCTCAGGCCCAGATGCTAGAATATGCATATAATTGACAGATTGGGATAGAAAACACTCTAAAGTTTCCAAAACTGTCAAAATATTGTCTGTGAGTATAACAGAACTGATTTTGCAGGCAAAAACATGAGGAAATCCAACCCGGAAGTGCCTTTTTTTTTTTTTTTCATCCCTGTTCCATTGCCTGCCATTCCTTCATTTAAAGGGATATCAACCATATTCCTGTTCCTATGGCTTCCTCAGGGTGTGAACAGTCTTTAGACATAGTTTCAACCTTTTATTCTGAAAAAAAGAGCGAGATTTATCAAAACGCGTCAGTGGAAAGCTGAATGTCCTTTGATTAGTTCATCTCTTTTTTGTCAGAGAATAGTTTACCGTCCAGTTGAAATATTATCGATTATTTATGTTAAAAACAACCTGAAGATTGATTATAAAAAACGTTTGACATGTTTCTACGAACTTTACGGATACTATTTGGAATTTTCGTCTGCCCTTCATGAACGCTCGAGCCTGTTGATTTCTGAACGTAACGCACCAACCAAATGGAGGTTTTTGGATATAAAAATAATATTTATCGAACAAAAGGGACATTTATTGTGTAACTGGGAGTCTCGTGAGTGCAAACATCCGAAGATCATCAAATGTAATCGATTAATTTTATTGCTTTTCTGGCTTTCGTGACCAATCTACATTGCTGCTAGCAAGTTCTTAATGTTTTGTCTAGTGATCGATAAACTCACAAACGCTTGGATTGCTTTCGCTGTAAAGCATATTTTCAAAATCTGACACGATAGGTGGATTAACAACAAGCTAAGCTGTGTTTTGGTATATTTCACTTGTGATTTCATGAAAATAAATATTTTTTGAAATTTTTTGGGGAATTTGGCGCTCTGCAATTCAGCGGTTGTTTACGAAAATGATCCCGTTGAAGGGATCCATGCGCCAAGAGGTTAATTGATATATTTGGCCCAAATCAATGCAGTATGTCTCATGTTGACATACAGAAAAAGTACATTACACAATCAACTTATTTAACTTAACACGTTTATCCTGTGTACCTTTTATTTCATTTTAAAATGGTGTTCCATGTCACCAGAGAAAATGGGTCTAGTACTTGCCTTCCAATGACAAAGGGATATGTTTTTTTTTCTTTTTTAAGTTCTTGTAATATGTATATTCTGTAAAATATATGGAATGTGCTTGTTACTTTCAGTGAACAGTTGTTCAGGAAGCAAATCCATTCATTTGTGTGTTTATTACAATATGCATGTTGCATTTATATTTTGGTTCAGGGTATATTGTGGGGGGATAGGAGTTACTGGGAATGAATTAGACTGTAACATTTTATATTTGGGCAATAATTCATCAACTAACTTTTATTAGTTTAATTTATGGATAAGCAATTTACACTACCGGCACTGCAGTAAACATCGTTAATCAAAATACATTATTATGATGAAGCCGTTTTAAAATATTTAATAAAGGACATTAAAAGAGGGTAACCCTCGCTGTGTGCATCTTTCCATTGTCGCGGTAATTAATAGCTAAACAGAGTTTTTCTGCAACCAATAGGGATGAGGAATGACAATGGAACAATAGTGCATTATAACCTCACCTCAAGTGATGATCATGGTGTATTATTACAGGACTAGCCTCACTGCTAATGCTGCCTCGCACAATACTGGGACACCACGGCCAATTACATCTGACATGGAAATGACCAGACTTGTATTGCTGTTGCTCATTGGATAGTGGGTGGCCTCTGGATGTGTTCCTTATTGGGGGGAGGTCGGGGAGAGGAGGGGGAGAGGGAGCTTGATGTTTGTTTATGGGTAGGAAGCAGTGGTAGATTATTGCCATGTCTGCCATTTTCCAAGCAGTTTTTCAACATATGTTACTGATCTACATACTCACCTCAGTGGTCTAAAATTAATTCTCAATTTACATGAAGCTGAATATCAGAAACCGAGCTAAGACATGTAATGTTCCCTGTCTTGTAGCTTCCATGGCCTATATTGTTGGCCTAATGAAACACAGCCATTAGAGACTTCACGTTGTTGACGTCACTAAGTGAGGTGTAACCCCCCCTCGCTCTCTCTCTCTCTCTCTACGGCCCGCTGTCCACAGCAGGGATGAGGAATCACACGTTCCCTGCCTTAAGTGCCATTTGTTAATGAAGGCCAAAGTGTCAGATGATAAATATAACGGAAGAAAAATGACACATGTAAGTGATCTCATTTGAGAGCATTACATTTGAATTTATTGGGGTACTTAGAGGGGACAGAAAGGCCGTGACTCTGAGCACGGGAGGGAGCGGGATGCAGATGAGGGTTGAGTTATGATGAGATGAGAGAGTGCTGTGTGCCTACGTGTATTATCATACTGGAGTGCTCTGACTGTGGCCATTAGCTGGGCCCTATTATGCCAACTAAGGGTGGGGGTCGTGGCCCTTACACCTCCAGTGCCCTTTCCCCTCCTCTGACAGTGCAGAAGACTCTAACCCTAACCCTTAGTTGTCATGATACTTCATACACTGTTTACGACCATACTGTATGTAAGTATGCCATACCAGTGGAGGCTGGTGACTTGAAACATTTAGGAGGATGGTAGACTTACAGTACAGGCGCGGAGCGCACGGAGATGACAAAGTGTTTAACATAATGCATTCAATAAAGACATTAATAGTATAATATTATGGGGAAGGGGAATGAGAGGGCTACTTACACAGTGTGGGAAAGGGATCACAGCAGTGATTGAATGAGGGTATGACGCATGAGTTGAGGTGTTCAGAGGCTTGACCAGTGCAGGACAGGATTTGACTGAGAAGGCAAAAGACTATAAGACAACACACTACACAGTTAGACAAAAGAGCTAAGAATGAGTTAGTCCAAGCAAGGAGTAAAATCATTGATGTGTAATAGCGTGATTGTGTATGTGATTGACTCTACATACAATAATGAGAGAAAATCAATAGGGGTACTCACAGCGCTTGGAGGGGAAACATTCAATGTGCCAGTGGATGAGAGGGCCCATGAGACATGGATTCAGTTCAGTTCAAGAAAGTTGACAATGGTAGCGGAGTGGAGTAGTCATCACCTGTTAATCAGGGAACAGGAGGGGACTTAGCTGTAAATACAAATAGCAGATACATTCCATTACAGCTGCGCCATCGTAGGTTTGGACAACGAGTTTCTCTATGAACTTAAACTCAGACATGTCAAAATTCATGAAGGCAAACACAGACTGCGCATCTCGCCCACTTGACACATCAAAGTAGCCCAAGAAACATTCCTGAATGACGCCCTGATCATCCACATACCTGACCATAACTGACAACTGCAAGCAGACTGGTGGTACAATAGGTCACAGAGTGGTGGGGCAATTTTTAACAGTTGATCAGACTGAAAAATCATCTTGTTTTCATCCCAAACAGCGTGTCAGATTTCTAATGTTTAGCTGTAGCCAAGGCTACTGCATCATTTATGTTGTGAGTTGTTGCTTGTGTCTGTCTGGAGGGATTGTGTTATCATCTTTGCTAAATAAATACCGGAGGAAAGTGGAAAGCCTACCTTAGCGCACATGAAAAGATGTGTTGCGTCAACCTCTCCCTTTAATTTAACTTTTAATCAATGATGCAATGGAAGCTATCAAATGATTCAGAATTGTTTTCAACATCCCAGAAAAGACTGTATAATTTTTTGTATATATTTTTGTTATTAGCCCCTCCCCCTCTTCGGAGGACAAATATCTTTGTTTCTTTTACAGGTTTTTTGCTACATATACATTTGACATACATGTTACTTTTATAGAAAGCAGTCACATAACAATAATACATTACCAAACATAAGCTCTTTAATCCCACCCCTCAGCCACACTCAGCCTATCTCACCTATCACCATAGACCACCCTCATTTGGTTTCCATGTGCCATATTTTTTTCAATTGTGCTGTGATGTTTTACAACATTTTGGAACCTTTCTAATTGTATATTATTGTAACGGCTGTCCTCCTCTTCTTCATCCGAAGAGGAGCAGGGATTGAACCAAGGCGCAGTGGAGTTTGAATACATAATGAATTTAATGACAAGACGAAAAAACACGAACTTGACTATACACTAACAAAACAAATAAACGGTGTAGAACAGATCTGAACGACGGACTCACATAACACACGAGAACGCACGAACAGGGAAAAAAGCCTACACATAAATGACACTTAACAAACAAACCGAAACCAGTCCCGTGTGGCGCAACGACATACACAAACACAGGAGACAATCACCCACAACGAACACTGTGACAACGCCTACCTAAATATGACTCTTAATTAGAGGAACGCCAAACACCTGCCTCTAATTAAGAGCCATACCAGGTAACCCAAAACCAACACAGAAACAGAAAACATAGAATGCCCACCCAACCTCACGTCCTGACCAACTAACACACATAACAACTAACATAAATAGGTCAGGAACGTGACATTACCCCCCCCACAAGGTGCGAACTCCGGACGCACCAGCACAAAGTCTAGGGGAGGGTCTGGGTGGGCATCTAACCACGGTGGTGGCTCAGGCTCCGGGCGAGGTCCCCACCCCACCATAATCCATCCTAGCTTCCTCCCTCTAGGAATGTCCACCCTCTTTTTACCCCCACAAAATCCTCTTAATAACCTCACTAATAAGGACAGCACCGGGACAGAGAGATAAATCAAGACAGAGGGATAGATAAGAATATAGAGGTAGATCAAGATAGAGAGGGAGATCAGGATAGAGGGGCAACTCCGGACTGAAAGGCAGCTCCGGACAGAGAGACAGCTCTGGACTGATGGGCAGTTCTGGGTATCTAGCCTTTTCAGGCTGAAGGGCAGCTCATGGCTGACTGACGAATCTCGACGCTCATGGCTGGCTGACGGCTCTCGACGCTCATGGCAGGCTGACGGCTCTCGATGCTCATGGCAGGCTGACGGCTCTCGACGCTCATGGCAGGCTGACGGCTCTCGACGCTCATGGCAGGCTGACGGCTCTCGACGCTCATGGCAGGCTGACGGCTCTCGACGCTCATGGCAGGCTGACGGCTCTCGACGCTCATGGCGCTCTGACGGCTCTGGCTGCTCATGGCGCTCTGACGGCTCTGGCTGCTCATGGCTCTCTGACAGCTCTGGCTGCTCATGGCTCTCTGACGGCTCTGGCTGCTCATGGCTCTCTGACGGCTCTGGCTGCTCATGGCTCTCTGACGGCTCTGGCTGCTCATGGCTCTCTGACGGCTCTGGCTGCTCATGGCTCGCTGGCGGCTCTGGCAGATCCTGTCTGGTTGGCGGCTCTGGCAGATCCTGTCTGGTTGGCGGCTCTGGCAGATCCTGTCTGGTTGGCGGCTCTGGCAGATCCTGTCTTGTTGGCGGCTCTGGCAGATCCTGTCTGGTTGGCGGCTCTGGCAGATCCTGTCTGGTTGGCGGCTCTGGCAGATCCTGTCTGGCTGACGGCTCTAGCGGCTCCTGTCTGGCTGACGGCTCTAGCGGCTCCTGTCTGGCGGATGGCTCTGTAGGCTCATGGCAGACGGGCGGCTTTGCAGGCTCATGGCAGACGGGCGGCTTTGCAGGCTCCTGGCAGACGGATGGCTCAGACGGCGCTGTGAAGACGGATGGCTCAGATGGCGCTGGGGAGACGGATGGCTCAGATGGCGCTGGGGAGACGGATGGCTCAGATGGCGCTGGGGAGACGGATGGCTCAGATGGCGCTGGTGAGACGGATGGCTCTGGCCGGATATGGCGCACTGTAGACCTGGTGCGTGGTGCCGGAACTGGAGGCACCGTGCTAAGGATAAGCACCTTCCTACTAGTGCGGGGAGCAGGGACAGGGCACACTGTACTCTCAAAGCCTACTCTATCCCTGATGCGAGGTACCGGCACTGGTGACACCGGGCTGAGGACAAGCACATCAGGATTAGTAGGGGGAGAAGATACAGTATGTACAGGGCTCTGGAGACGCACTGGTAGCTTAGTGCGTGGGGCCGGAACTGGAGGCACCGGGCTAGATACACGCACTACAGGGAGAGTGCGTGGAGGAGGAACAGGGCTCAGGATACACACTGGTAGCCTAGTGCGTAGTGTAGACACTGTAGGTACTAGGCTGGGGCGGGGAGGTGGCGCCGGAAGTACCGGACCGTGGAGGCGTACTGGTACTCTTGAGCATTGAGCCTGCCCAACCTTACCTAGTTGAATACTCCCGGTTGCCCGACCAGTGCGGGGAGGTGGAATAACCCGCACCGGGCTATGTAGGCGAACCGGAGAAACCATGCGTAAGGCAGGTGCCATGTATGCCGGCCCGAGGAGACGCACTGGAGACCAGACGCGTTGAGCCGGCCTCATGACACCTGGCTCAATACCCAATCTAGCCCTCCCAGTGCGGGGAGGTGGAATAACCCGCACTGGGCTATGCACTCGTACAGGAGACACCGTGCGCTCTACTGCGTAACACGGCGCCTGCCCGTACTCCCGCTCTCCACGGTAAGCCTGGGAAGTGGGCGCAGGTCTCCTACCTGCCCTTGGCCCACTACCTCCTAGCCCCCCCCAAGAAATTTTTGGGAATTACTTACGGGCTTTTTTGGCTTCCGTGCCAGACGCGTTCCCTCATAGCTCCGGTTCCTCTCTCCGGTAGCCTCTGCTCTCCTCAGTGCCTCCAGCTGTTCCCATGGGAGGCGATCCCTACCAGCCAGGATCTCCTCCCAAGTGTAGCAACCCTTTCCGTCCAATACATCGTCCCATGTCCATTGCTCCTTCTTCTCCTGTCCCTTTCTCCGTTGACTCCGCTGCTTGGCTCTGGTATGGTGGGTGATTCTGTAACGGCTGTCCTCCTCTTCTTCATCCGAAGAGGAGCAGGGATTGAACCAAGGCGCAGTGGAGTTTGAATACATAATGAATTTAATGACAAGACGAAAAAACACGAACTTGACTATACACTAACAAAACAAATAAACGGTGTAGAACAGATCTGAACGACGGACTCACATAACACACGAGAACGCACGAACAGGGAAAAAAGCCTACACATAAATGACACTTAACAAACAAACCGAAACCAGTCCCGTGTGGCACAACGACATACACAAACACAGGAGACAATCACCCACAACGAACACTGTGACAACGCCTACCTAAATATGACTCTTAATTAGAGGAACGCCAAACACCTGCCTCTAATTAAGAGCCATACCAGGTAACCCAAAACCAACACAGAAACAGAAAACATAGAATGCCCACCCAACCTCACGTCCTGACCAACTAACACACATAACAACTAACATAAATAGGTCAGGAACGTGACATTTATCCACAGATTGTGAGCTAAAGATGAACATCATATTATATTATTTATTGACTGACTATGGCTTTCCAAATTGCTCAACACTGCTATTTGTAAAGTTAATGTTTAGTGCATGTTGTGATTTTTTTAACCATTCCTGAACCTGTGACCAGAAACAAGCTACATAGGGGCAATACCAGAATAAATGATCTATTGATTCTGTCTCTTGACAGCAACATCTATAGAGCTGAGATTGTTGTATGCCCCATGTATATAGCATTCTGTTGGTGGCAAGAATTTTATATAACAATTTAATTTGAAAATCAAGTGTAGTTTTTTGTACCAGTTCATAAACCATGAACCATGGAAATGGCACAGCTGTCAACATTTTTGTCCTCAGATGAAACTGGTATATTTTTCTATTTATGCCAGTTCCTTTCAGCCAATTTGTATCTTTAATATATGGCAGGCAAACAAGTTTCCTACCTTCTCCCTTTTCCACTTGCCTCCTCCCTGTTTGTGGTAGTGCTGCAATCAGTTGGTTGTAAATCTGTAAAAAAAATTGAGCAGATATTCCCATATATTTTTGATAACTGCATATGTGACATAACTCCTCCATTTCTATGCATAATATCATTCATAAATATAATACCATTTATTTTTTTAAATCCATAAAGAATGTTTTTTTGTTAATCAGTATATTTGAGTTTAACCATAACATTTGTTGTAATATTTGTTATATCTTTTCTGGAGGATAAAACTGAAATTGTAACCTGCTTTGTATGGCTTGTTTTAAGAAAGGGCGATACTTTAAACAACATTTCAATTTCAATTAATCGGAAATGAGAAGTTGTAATCTGCATAAAGGCAAAAAGGACATTTTTGAACGAAGGATGAGCCTTTCTTAATAATCTACTGGAGAACCATTTTGGGTTTAAGAATAATTTATATATGAGTGAAATTTTTAATGAGTGGTTTAACGTTTTAATATTTAATAATTTTAGCCCCCAAACTCATATTCATTATTCATTTTGTCTGGCTTAGCATTCCAAATAAAATTAAATATGTTTTGCTCATATGATTAAAAAAATGTGTCATTTGGAATAAGCAGTGCCATTAGTAAGTAAGTACACTGTGATAGAACCAAAGAGTTAATACATTTGATTTTTCCATAAATAGACAAGTATTTACCTCTCCATGGTTGCAGAATGTTATCTATTTTTGCTAACTTTCTATTGAAATTAATTGTGATAAGTTCATTTATATTTTTTGAGATGTGAATACCAAGTATGTCTACTTCACCATCCGCCAATTTTATTGGTAAACTACAAGGTAGTGTAAACACTGTATTTTTTAACGATCCAATACGTAATATGGTACACTTGTCATAATTAGGTTTTAATCCAGAGAGGCTAGAAAAGTGATCAAGATATTCAATGAGACTGTGCAGGGATCCAGATTGCAGACTTAAGCAAAAACTAGAGTCATCGGCATACATTGACACTTTTGTTTTTATCCCCTGGATTTCTAACCCCTTGATGTTCTTGTTGGATCAAATTTTATTAGCTAGCATTTCAATGGCCATAATAAATAGATATGGAGACAACGGACAGCCTTGTTTTACTCCTCTTAAAAACTCATTACTTTCTGAGAAGTAACCATTATTTACTATTTTACATCTGGGGTTGCTGTACATAACTTTAACCCATTGTATAAGAGATTCACCAAAATGAAAGTAATCCAGACATTTATATATAAATTCTAGTCCTACTTTATCAAATGCCTTTTCACATCTGCTATGAAGATGAGGCCTGGTATTTCGTAATGTTCAATTGTTTGAAGTAATTGTCGTATACTCTCTCCAATATATTGTCCATGTAAAAAACCTGTTTGACCAGGATGAACAATATCTGGTAAAACCATTTTATTCTATGTGCTATGCATTTCACCGGGATTTTCGCATCACAGAATTGAAGTGTTAGATGCCTCAAGTTTTTTAAATGGACTGGATCTTTATACTTACCACCTGGGTCCTGTTTTAGTAGTAATGGAATGAGACCTTCTTGTTGAGTACATGAAAGTCTACCATTTGTATAAGAGTAATTAAAACATGCTAACAATGGATCTTTGAGTACATCAAAAAAGGTCTGCTGTTCCTCTACTGGTATACTGTCAAGCCCTGGTGTTTTTCCAGACTGAAAAGGTTTTAATGCCTCAAAAATGTCCTCTTCTGTAGGTTGGCCTTCACACAGGTCTTTCTGTACATTTGTTAATTTTACATTATTATTATTATTAGGAAAGAAATTCTACAGTGGATGATGCGATGGAAGCTATCAAATCATTCAGAATTGTTTTCGACATCCCAGAAAAGACAGTTGAAAGTTTGAGATGTTCACCAAGTAAAGCATCGTAATGTGTAATTACCTCTGCAAGCTCCTTGTAGTTGCCCTTGTTAACTAAACTTTCCCTCTCATTGTGTCCTTTAGAAGCAAATTCTTGCATGCCCTGCTTTTGTAAAACTTTGTTTAGCTGAACGATCAATGTTAATCAGGTCACTGTACCCACCATTTGACCACGGCTCAGACTTTCCAAAAAGCAGGCAAGGCCAGCAATTCAGGCGGCCTGATGAAAGGCTCCCTGTTGACCAGCTATATTTTTGATACCAGGTGGTGTTGAACACCCTCACCTTTTCATCCTTCTTCATGAAACTGATCTCAGGCAGAGGACGACCCTCGCTTTTAATTTGCACCTTTTCTGTGTACCCCAGAGAAAGAAAGGGGTTCTTCAACAAAAAGTCTACAACATTTTCAGCAGTGTTGGCCATTCTACCATTCTGGCGGAGAAAACTCCACACTCGTGCTGGTAGCTAGCTAGCTACTGAAGTTTATTTTTATGAAATTTCACTGAGGAGCCTCCACTGTGCCAGACAACTGAGCCCTGCAAGTTCTTACTTTTACGTTCCATGCTAATGCATGTTTGGTTTAGTTGCAGTGACTACGCCCATAGTGAGCTGTCAACTATTCTCTAGGTCCCCACAGTATATGAAAATGAAAGATGCATCCATCTTTCAACTGGTTGACACAATTTGGATGGCAGAAGAGGAATTATATATCCAATCAATTTCTTGGCCTCAATGCATTTCGTAAATACGGCAGCATGTTTTTGTAAGAGAGATGTTGACAGAAAATCAAAAGCAATGTAGCGGCAGTATCCCATAATGTAGACTTAGCTCTACTTTACACTCCTCTTACAAGATCTAAAACAATCAAGCCCTTCACGAGAGCTTGTTATTTTCTCCTATAGTAAGTGTAACGGCTTTTCATCATTCCTCCACCCAACTGATTGTGTTTGCACAGGAAGCTCTCCGGAATATGCTTGTATGCTGAAAAGAAAAAAGAAAAAATGTGGCAGGGGTTTTATTTTGGAGCATCCCACACTCATTTTCTTATTCATTCCTCCTCTCAGAGTTTGTGTCTTTGTCAGATGTTATTGAGGACTGGAAATATCTTCATGGCGTATCGACGGCTCGGCATGAAGGTGGCACAGCATGGCGTCAGGAACTGGGCGGCAGATTTCTCCCTCTCTTTAATATGAGGCAAAGGAGCTTGTGTGAGATTTACCAAAGAGTATTTGTGCAATTAGGTGCGGATGGAGAGTCTCAGAAAGTCTCCTCTTGTAACTTTTTTGTGGGCCGCTCCTGCCTTGGCGCCTTCGCTGTCTCCTCGCACCTACCACCTTCATGTTTGTCAGAGTCTAGTTCTTAGAGCATTTGATGGCAAGTCTGGGTGGCTTTGTGTCTGTTTCTTCAGACGTTAAGATATCACACATTTCTTCACACCTGGTAACACCTGGTAAGTTCTGGAGACACAGTGAAGCCACAAACATGATCAGAGAAGTCACAACCAAATGTTCGAGGTCTCCCTTCTCTGAGTGGAGGCGGGGTTGGGCCGGGCCTGACAGGTTTATTTCAGGGGAGGCCCTGTGCCTCTTTGTGACAGGGTCCTTACGGCTCTGCCACCACCAGTCCGTTATGTGTCTTCCTCTCACAAATGACCGTTTAACCGTCTTTTCAGCACCCTGACACCTCGTCTGTTATTACCACATTGTCTCTCTTCCCACTGCATACATGTGTGAGGCTATGCCCTGAAATGTGCTGTGCTTTTCCTCGGCTCTCCTACAGCAGGCATCACTGTATTCACTCTTCAGCAGAATACATTCCATACCAGAAGGTTGACATGCTGTTTTGTTACCATGGTAAGGCCCCCTAAAAAATTGTTTATTTTTATTTTGGCCTGGATCATTTTATCTTGGCAGTATATAGAGCCTGTTGCCCTCAGGGACAGATTTAAATGTGTGTGGGTCTTCAAGGATTTCTCTGCAGAAAAGCTGTTTGGATGGAAGCCACTCCGCCATACAAGTGCAACTGAATTGTGTCATTTCAGGTTTTCTAGTCGTTGCTGGAACCAAAGGAAAGTCAAAAAGGGAAGCAAAAAAGACAAAAACAAAAAGCTGATAAAAATGGACCTGATTGGATTATGTCAGAGTTGGCATGTTCTGAAGGAAGTATTGGTTCTGTCTTATCACTGCCTGCCTTACAGCTAAATGAATCAGAAAAAAGCACAGCTTTCTGAAAGACAACCGGGAGATTGTTACTGTAAATAGGGAGTTGAAATGGTTTGGGCTCTACACAGCTGAGCGCTACCATCAGTAAGTGAGTAGCTAGCTACATATTCTGAAATGTGTGGATGGTCACATTGTATGGAGCAGGATACTAGGTCGAACCAAATGACTTCCAGCTGTCTGAGACATTATGAGACAGACAATTTTGAATTGCGACAAAAATATAATGCAAAAATAAAATGTTACTAAAGTTTTTAAAAAGTCTCCCAAAATATGACAAATCTCTTGACAGTTTGTGACATAACATGACATGGTTTTATGTGAAAAGAAAAACACGTATGCATATGGAAAAGTGGCCTGGATTCTACTGTTCCCTAATGTCTGTTGCAACATCACAAGCACTGCTGTAATGTCACACCTCACTGCACAATAACTCTTGCAATGTCAAACCTCACCGTACAAGAACTCCAGTAATGTCAAACCTCACTGCACAAGCACTCCTGTAATGTCAAACCTCACTGCACAAGAACTCTTGTAATGTCAAACCTCACTGCACAAGCACTCATGTAATGTCAAACCTCACTGCACAAGCACTGCTGTAATGTCAAACGTCACTGCTGGAGGCTTCTTTATGCTAAACCATAATCACCATAATCACCATGTTTCTCAATCAAATCAAATCAAAGTTTATTGGTCACGTACACATATTTGCAGGTGTTATAGCAGGTGCAGTAACATGCTTATGTTACTAGATCCAACAGTGCTGTAGAATGTCTCACAAATACAACACAAATACACAAATCATATCAAAAACTGAAAGAAATGACAGAACAGATCCAATCAACAACCCAGGATAGATATATTAGAGTGAGCATCTGTCACAATCCAGAATATAAATACGTGGTGTGTAATGACAGTATTCATTTGGATTGAAAATGGTATGTACAGTAGTAGGTATATTAGAATGAGCTATGTATAGAATACAGTATATACATACACAGAGAGTAAACAACAGTATAGAAACAGAATATGAGGTGACCAGCGTTCCACATCTCCATATCACTTTCAGTTAGTGTAACTGTGCTTAAAGTCCCTTTATTGTGGGAAACAGTCTTCTTCTACTCCTCAATGCAAACAGGTAATGAAGTCTGATTAAACAATGAACGCACACCTAATTTCATTAGGCCTCAGAAGTCTATTCTAACCACCATGATGACAAACACGCAGGAGCTGTGAGGAGAAAACACAGGTTCCATGTTTCAGGAAGTGGTCGCAATATTTACTGCTTCAAAACCAAGAAGGGGAATTTTAATTGACAGTGAGCTGTAAGTGCTAAATCCGGAAACTAAACTGACTTCTTTGAACCAGTGCAATGTAACAAATGTGTTTTATGATTATCTACAGTACAGGCTGCATGAAATCAATTGTTTCAATCCATTAACGACATTAGTACCTCGGTAGAACTACATTTCCCATAATTCCCATAATTCAACCAAAATCATTAACGTTGGGTTCATGCAATGTATAGTCGAAAATTCAGTTTTAGACAGAAACCTGAAGAAGTGGAACAAAATGGTCACCGTCTTAGCATGTAGAGGCCTCTGAGGAGTAGCTGAGACTGAAGCTGCTCTGGGAAGTGTCATTATGAGAACACTTCCTTCATCTGGGGATTTGAACCAACTTGCCTCTGGTCAATTGCCTGTTACCCTTATGAACTGTTCAGGATTGGTGTACTGCATGTACTGTGGAACAGGTTATGATCACAGAAAAGAGGTTGGCTATTTATTGGTGTAGCCTTACATTTCTATCAAAGTCACAACAAAAATGATTGAATGTATGTTGTATTTACTTAACAAGCTTTCCCTCCCCTTTTCAGCCTGGACCCCTGCTGTGACATATTCTGGACTCCTTCTTTAACACCTCTCCCTCTGGACAAGGGGTGTGAACTGATAGCCTGTGTCAGCTAGCAACAGGGAACGGATGGTGAGAGGAAGATGAGGGAGTGGGTCAGAAGGTTTAGCCTTGAGGAAGAAGGGCACTTGAGGAAGACTGGGAAAGAGAAAAAGACAGAGACAGGAGAAGGGATGAGCGAGGGAAGGAGAGCAGGAGGATTCTCAGTCACCTGCAATCCACCTCGGTAGGAAATTATTTATTACAGAGTTCGATCAATGAGGCTTTGGAGCCATTTCCCATCTATTAGTCCACAGTGACATCAGCTCAACGTGTATTTACGACTGCACTTCAATAAGAGGCAGAACAAACAGTTTCTGCAGCGAAAGCCTTATACATAAAGCCTGGACCAGAGGTCAGTGTGAAACACTTTGATTTAGCCCTCTGAACTCTCCCAGGTAACAAATCAGCACTCCTAATCCCAATTCCAGTATGATCATAGCCCAAGGATATGGACCTCTTTGTCCATCATCACTGGGTCCGCCAACCAGGGCACCGTTAATAACTAATGCAATCACCCTCACGAGCTGAACTTTAGAACCCCAACCAAAGAGATACATGCATCACAGTTACAGGGAATAGAAGGAGAGGAATGAGTCACCCTGTGAGGCGCATCATACATCTGTATGAACTCATAGCTCTGCAGCTGGCCTTGCCTGGGGGGTGTGAAGTTATAGCCCTGCTCATTAGAGATGAGGTCATGCCTTTCGATTCAAACACGAAGCCCAAATCAAACGAAAACGTGTGAAAGAGCGTGTACATGCTGGAATTAGAATGAACAGGAGTGGATGAGACAAAACAGACGGGTTGTGAGCGTCAACAGCGTCAAAATGTGTGTGCGATTAGAAAGCTTCAAATCACATGCACTGGTAGCATATGCCAACTTAACTGTCACGAGAATCGATAATAAACAGTTGAGTTTGTTATGTTCGCTTTGTAACTTGTGAATGATTATAGTGTGTTCCTTTGACTCATCTTATATGTTCTAAGGGAGCCACCGTACCTGCCTGCTCTAAACAGTTTTGTTAGATCAGCAATGTGAGGACAGTTGTAGCTAATACACCTAAGCAGTTCATAAATAATTTAGCCAGCCTCGTTTTTTCTACATTACAGTATTTTCACATCAAATCCGAGTTCTCCCGAGTTTCCCAGACGTAGCCTGCTTAGGCTATATGCCTGTGATCTAAATTCTTTATAAACTGCTCGGTGTACTAGCCACAACTCTCCTTCGTGAGCTAACATAACAACTGTCAGCTAACATAACAACTGTTAGCGCAGGCAGGTGAGATGGCTCCCGTAGGACATATAAGGTGAGTCAAAAATAACACACAACAATCATTCACAAGGGTTACATAGCGAAAATAACAAATAAAACGGTTTATTATGGATTCTCATGATAACTAAGTTGGCATACGCTATGCAGTACATGTGACAGTCTCTACTCTAGTGCAGACATTTTGACACGGCTCCTAACATAGAAGGAGCTGGAAGAGAAGCTGAACTGGTAGGCTAGGCACTTATTTTGAAAGATAGGAAAACATTAAGCAGAATGTATCGGGAGAGTTATTTAGGTGTGTGTGTGTGTGTATTTGTGCGCGTGTGTGTGTTCGCATGCACTCTACTATGACGGTATGGACCATTGAAGATCTCATAGTGATCCTTTTTAGGATGTTCCAATTCCCTATAAAAGCAAGGCCAATGTTTCATCTTTAGATTCATATAGTGCAATTATTTATCTTGTTTGACATTCTCAAAATGGACCCCTTTAATTAAAAAAGGTATACAACTGTAGTCAGTCAAGGCCCATCTAAATGTTTAAACATCAAGTGAAAGAATAAGGCCGTTAGACCTGAAGTTATGTCGCCTGGAAAACTTCACAAAGATTCCTCTCAGATTTACAGGCACTTACCTAGGAGCCTGAGTCGATATTCATAAACCAAGACCCCATCCACTATCACTGCTTGTAAATAAATAGAGATATGCCTCTTTTATAGACAGCATCAATTTAAAATATTACCACCAGCACAATTTTACCACACACATGAATATTTTACAGCACATTGTATTTTAGCACATTGAATCTTTCAGTTTCATGGCTGGCCCCATCGATTTGATCCCAGGCCCATTATAAGACTCAGTAGGTATACTGAGTCTACAGGTTGGCTGCTGGTTGGCCAAATAATTTGGAGTTTAAATACCATAAATCCAATGTGTCATCGAGTAGACCCTCTCACCTGCACAATACACTTGTGACCATTTGCTACTTTTAATGACATTGCATTAGACTTAAAAAGTTTAGTTCCTGTCTCCAGAGATTCAAAGTGGTGAGAATAGTCCAAGGAAAGTTTCCTCTACTGAACATTTTACATTTACATTTTAGTCATTTAGCAGATGCTCTGATCCAGAGAGACATACGGTTAGTGGATTCATCGTAAGTCATAGTAAGATCATTTTTCCTCAATAAAAGTAGCTATCAGCAAATTCAATGCTGGCAAGAAAAGACGAGTGCGAGTGTTAGTCCAAACAAGGCAAGGGTGTTAGTTTATAACTTTTTTCAAAGATACTTTTGGACAGTGTCTTTGTTCACCTCTAAAGCATCCATCTCTCCAGTTTTGATATGCTTCACTTGCCATGAAAACGAGCCATTGAATCATGTTAGAAACGCTAAGTTTCCATCATAAGCAAATAAAACCTAACTTGTTGTAACGGTTCTCCTCTTCCTCTGAAGAGGAGGAGCATGGATTGAACCAAGACGCAGCGTTGTAACTTGACATATTGTTTATTTAAACAAGACACAAAACGAACTATACTTGATTAACTACAAAACAAATAAACGATGCAGACAGACCTGGACACGAACTTACATATAACGTGAAGAACGCATGAACAGGAAAACTGACTACATAAAAGAACGAACGTACAAACAAACCGAGAACAGTCCCGTGTGGCGTAACATACAAACACTGACACAGGAGACAACCACCCACAACAAACAGTGTGAAAACACCTACCTTAATATGACTCTCAATTAGAGGAAACGCCAAACACCTGCCTCTAATTGAGAGCCATACCAGGCAACCTTTAAACAAACATAGAAACAGAAAACATAGACTGCCCACCCAAACTCACGTCCTGACCAACTACCACATAAAAAACTAACAGAAACAGGTCAGGAACATGACACTTGTATTTGCTTCGTTACGGCTGAAATAAAGTGTAACATCTGTATGTGTGACTGTGTTTAAGTGTCAAAACAACAATAATGAGAGAACATCGTAATGATCTGCCAATGGGCTTCCATATCACCATCTACAGGCTGTATGTTAGAGTTAATAGCTTTGATATTATGGGCCATTTTACAGTTCTCAACATGTTTAGCAAGAAAATGCCCCATCGATAATTTAGACATTTTATTTGTTCATGTCCGTGTTTAAGTGTTGTCCCATCAACAATGCTTATGATCGCTGACATTCCTTCACAGATTATGGTGTTGTCCTCGTTTGTGCCTGTTTGCTGATGGAAAGATTTCTTGGATAAAGAACTTTTCCTTTTACATGGACGTTGCTTCAGTCACAGAGCTTTTATTATAGTCATGAGTTAATAATAATAAAAACGTTATTTGTATAGCGATTTTTAATACATGTGAACAGTGATGATTTTAGCATGTAAATCTTGGTGGGGCAAAAAAATAAAAAATACTTGGGATCAATCAAATGTATTTATAAAGCCCTTCTTACATCAGCTGATGTCACAAAGTGCTGTACAGAAACCCAGCCTAAAACCCCAAACAGCAAGCAATGCAGGTGTAGAAGCACGGTGGCTAGGAAAAACTCCCTGGAAAGGCCAGAACCTAGGAAGAAACCTAGAGAGGAACCAGGCTATGAGGGGTGGCCAGTCCTTTTCTGGCTGTGCCGGGTGGAGATTATAACAGAACATGGCCAAGATGTTCAAATGTTCATAGATGACCAGCAGGGTCAGCAGGATGCATGCCACTAAAGCCACAACACAACAGAACACTAAACAATACATTAATTGCACTACAACGGTGAGAAACAGTGCCCACAAACTGTTAGGGCCTACAGTACAAAACCCTGTCCCAACAGCAGAGTCCCAACACCTTACCACTGCTACACCTGGCTATCAGTGGAGCCTTATCTGGCAGCGAAACAATTCATTCAGCCTCATTTACTACCTTTAAAAAAAACACAGCTGAAACGGCTAACTTGCTTAAACAAATGTGGTTTCTACTGACAATTGAGATGTACAAATTATGGCATAAGGGGACGACAAGCGGCAGAGGCAATCCATAATTTTGATGAGCGAGCTAGAATGGACGTAGTCAATATAACTATTTGTTAAGCACTACTGAATGTACATCAACATAATTCAGAACATGGTCCGTTCTTACAGTGTTCTCCCTGTACACCAAGTTAGAACCGTAGGATAAATAAAAGGGGGCATATAAGCAGACAATGAAAGCTCTTACAACATTCAATGATTATGTTTCTCTAAAACAGGTTATTGGCTACTTGTGCACCACCAAGTCAGAAGGGGGAAATAGACCAAATTATTAGGTTGAGGCACATGGGCTACTAACAGCTTACTACACAACATACACTTAGTATTACTTTCTTAGCTACAGTATACATACTCCCTGGCATACACTACATTCTTGGACTCACCTGTTGTTCTGTGCTCACTTCAACGTAATAAAAATATTCCAAAATATTCCAAAACATACATCTTGTTTGCAATATGTCACTAAGGTATAACTTCCTTTAGATATTTTTTTCGGGACTATCTGTTCATGCATGTATGACGCTGGTATTCAATGCATTTCTATGTGCTAATAGCAGTATGGATAAATTCAATGTTTCATAACAAAAAAAACTCAATCAAACAGCTAATTGATTATCGATATCTGATATGACCATCTTGAAACAATTACATATGTTAGCTTAGTAGAACCCCCCCCCCCCACACACCTAGCACTAATCAACAACCAACTTGACAGAGCTTGAAGAATTTTAAATAGAATAATGTACAAATATTGCACAGTCCAGTTGTGCAAAGCTCTTACACTTTGAATCGAGACTCCCTTTTTATTCATTATATTTCTATGACTGTAACAATAATGTATACTGGACTAGAGACTGAAAAGACATGGCTCCATCGAAGAAAACTGACTGTCTGTCTGTCTGTCCGACTGTCTGACCTTCCGACTGTCTGTCTGACTGTCTGTCTTTTTTTTGCTCTCTGTCTCTCGCTCGCTCTCTCTTTCTTTCTCCCTGTCCCTCTCTCTGACATGCACTGTGAAATGCCTTTCTTCTCCAGGTGAGTCTGGTCTGATACCCAGGCCCTCTGCTCTTGTCAGAAGGCTCCCAGGCTATCCAGGCTCTCTCGGGACCATGTTTCACACACCAAATTGACGTCTCCGAGTGGAAATGACAGTTTCAGCAGGATTTGCCATTCTAAACCTCTTCAAACCCATGTGATCTCATCCATTCTGTCTCAGAGGGATTGGGTTGAAATGTACTGGAGCTTCAAAGCCAATGAACAGTGCCTGTGTGAATGAGGCTAAGATACTTTACTATCAGAAAAATACCAAAAATAAAATGCTGGCAATGTAAAACTGCCTTTTTGCTCTGAACAAAGACTAAGAAGTAGGAGGTATTGCCCGGGGATATTGCAACCGCATTCCTCAACCGTTTTGAAGAGAGAGACGTATAATGTTCTCTGAGAAATCAATAGGTACAGTACATTCATTTTCCTGTTTAGATGCCTGTCTGCTGTTTGCTTCATTTTGTTAAAACAACTCAGAAAAGAGATATAGCCACAAGCAATGAAAGAGATACTTTTCTCTGAAACTTGACTTTCCATTTCAATCTATGTGCAATTCTATTTTTGCTGTGATGCTAATGCACTGCAGTTGATTCTTGAAGTAAGAAAAAAACCACCATGTACCTTACTTTATTAAATGCCCCAATAACGTGCCCCCTTAGTTTATCAAGGGTGAGTGATGATATAATTTGACACTACAGTGTGGAGGGGTGGGCTGTTCCCTCCCCAAAAGCCCCCTGCCTGCAGACATTTGAGTCCCCAAGTCTTTCAGAGACTACACATTACTCTTGGGGGTCTTAGTCACTGGCATAATGGATGGGGCCTGGTTTGAAAGAGGTGCACCTTTAGGGCTCTTCATGCAACCCTCCTATTCTCCCCAGCACACACTCTGTGAAGGCCCTCTTTCTCAGGCCTGCGAGTAGGGAGCCCTGTAATAGCCTCTAATTGATAGGGAGGTGTTAGGGTCTTTCTGCCTTAGAGTGAGGATTAAGTGTGTGTGTGTGTGTGAGGGGGGGGGGGGGTTAGAGCAGTTCTGGTTTGGTCCCATAATGACTCATTCATTTTGTGGTGTTTTTGTGGTGGTTGGCTCATTACGAGTCCACAGAGGAGCAGGAACAAAGCGCTCTGTAGGTAGGAGGTGATTGTAAATAGTTGGGGCTCTACACTTCCCAACAAAGGAAGGAACAGACCAGTGAATGGGACTCTGAGTAGATGCAATAGAAGTGACAGATGTAAATTGTAGAGAGTCTACAGTACCTTCAAGTGCTTTTGCTTTGTCCAACATCAGATTTTAATTAGCTAGTTGGGTGTCTCATTTCAGATATGTGATGCCTGGTGTCTGTTTCTCTCCCCCAAAATAGAATATACTTTATGCAAAGAAGGGAAAAATGCATGTTTTCTATATGGTTTAGTTTCACACAAACACATTCAAATCAAATCAAAGTGTATATATACAGTTTAGCAGATGTTATAGCGGGTGCAGCAAAATTCTTATGTCACTAGCTCCTAATAATGCAGTAACATGTCAATCAAGTCCACAACTAATAATAAATAATGCAATCTATATCAAGTTCAAATCAAGTTTATTTTATATAGCCCTTTGTACATCAGCTAATATCTCGAAGTGCTGTACAGAAACCTAGCCTAAAACCCCAAACAGCAAGCAATTCAGGTGTAGAAGCACGGTGGCTAGGAAAAACTCCCTAGAAAGGCCAAAACCTAGGAAGAAACCTAGAGAGGAACCAGGCTATGAGGGGTGGCCAGTCCTCTTCTGGCTGTGCCAGGTGGAGATTATAACAGAACATGTTAAAAATGTTCATAAGTGACAAGCATGGTCAAATAATAATCAGGAATAAATGTCAGTTGGCTTTTCATAGCCGATCATTAAGAGTTGAAAACAGCAGGTCTGGGACAGGTAGGGGTTCCATAACCGCAGGCAGAACAGTTGAAACTGGAATAGCAGCAAGGCCAGGTGGACAGCAAGGAGTCATCATGCCCGGTAGTCCTGACGTATGGTCCTAGGGCTCAGGTCCTCCGAGAGAGAGAAAGAAAGAGAGAAGGAGAGAATTAGATAGAGCATACTTAAATTCACACAGGACACTGGATAAGACAGGAGAAGTACTCCAGATATAACCAACTGACCCTAGCCCCCCGACACATAAACTACTGCAGCATAAATACTGGAGGCTGAGACAGGAGGGGTCAGGAGACACTGTGGCCCCATCCGATGATACCCCCGGACAGGGCCAAACAGGAAGGATATAACCCCACCCACTTTGCCAAAGCACAATATGTAGTTACACACGATGTTCTAAGAATGGTATGTACAACAATAGAAATATTAGTAATATATTAGATATATTAGAATCCAGTGTGCGTGTGATAGCTTTGTGAGCGTGCATCACCTAGTAGATGGCTAGCGATGGCTGATCAACAGTCTGATGGTCTGGTAATAGAAGCTGTTTTTTAGTCTCTCGGTGTTTGCACTGATGCACCTGTACTGTCTCCGTCTGTCAGACACTGTGCTGTAAATGTCCTGGAGGGCAGGCAGCGTGCCCCGGGTGATGCGTTGGAGGGCGAGGGGGTTGAGCTCGGTGCATTTGTTGTACCAGGCGGTGATGCTGCTCTACAAAAATGGCACATTTCCTCATCCATCTGAGGTTGTAGAGGCACTGTATTTGCCGTACCAGTGGTGATGCAACCTGACAGAATGGCACATTTCTTCATCCATCTGAGGTTGTAGAGGAGCTGTTGCGGTGTCAGTGTGGTGAGACCATTTCAGGTCCTCAGTGATGTGCACGCCGAGGAACTTTAAGCTTTTGACACTGCGGCCCCGTCGATGAGGATTGGGGGAATGCTCCCTCTTCTGTCTCCTGTGGCCCACGATCTAGCCCACGATCAGCTCCTTAGTTTGGCTGATGTTGAGGGAGAGGTTATTTTCCTGGCACCATTTCACTTCCTGTATAGCTCAAGTGATTTCAGTTAAAGACTTTGCATAAGACCACACATACAAAGTCTCAGCTTATCAAAATGATGGTGTGATTTTCTTTAAAATTGTGTTCCATAGGATGAATGGCGATGGCCAGATTGTCTTTCCTGATTGTTCCTGGCTTCGTTGAGGCCCTGGGGCCCACCGTAATCTTGCACTGACAGGTAACACATCCTACATCCAAATTAACACACTCACACACACACACACACGCCTGATATGTAACATTATTATACCAATGCTAAATTAAGAAACTGAGTCATTGCAACAGTCTCACTTTTGCCTGCATTTGTCCATATCTAACCATATCTGTCTCTGTGTCTGTCTGTTTGACACTTTCTGTTAATCACATACTCTACATGATTTGGTGTCATATTTTCATGTGATAAATGGTATGTATGCATTTTACCCATCATGCACCACTCCAAATGTATTATTTATGAACAGCTGCTATGTGCATCAGACTTCATCTGTTTTACTAGATTACATGAGAGCAGTAGAGCCCCAAGCCCTTATCCCTATATGTTCACTATACCACTATAACACCCTCTCTAAAGGAGAAGGGGAGAGAATGAGCGAAAGAAAAGAGAAGAGAGGGGAGAGAGAATGGAGAGGGGGAGAAGAGAGAGAGAGAGAATGAGAGGGGGAGAAGCGAGAGAATGAGAGGGGAGAAGAGAGAGAGAAAGGAGAGGGGGAGAAGAGAGAGAGAATGAGAGTGGGAGAAGAGAGAGAGAAAGGAGAGGGGGAGAAGAGAGAGATAATGAGAGTGGGAGAAGAGAGAGAGAAAGGAGAGGGGGAGAAGAGAGAGAGAGAATGGAGAGGGGGAGAAGAGAGAGAGAGATAGAATGGAGGGGGAGAAGAGAGAGAGAATGGAGAGGGGGAGAAGAGAGAGAGAATGAGAGGGGGAGAAGAGAGAGAGAATGGAGAGGGGGAGAAGAGAGAGAGAATGGTGAGGGGGAGAAGAGAGAGAGAATGAGAGGGGGAGAAGAGAGAGAGAATGAGAGGGGGGAAGAGAGACAGAATGAGAGGGGGAGAAGAGAGAGAATGGAGAGGGGGAGAAGTGAGAGAGAGAGAATGGCCCTTGCACCTGACCCATAACAGTCATTACCTGTTACATACATTACCTGTTACATGCATGACCTATTACATACATTACATGTTACATACATTACCTGTTACATACATTACCTGTTACATTCATTACCTATTACATACATGACCTATTACATACATTACCTGTTACATACATTACCTGTTACATACATGACCTATTACATACATTACCTGTTACATACATTACCTGTTACATACATTACCTGTTACATGCATGGCATATTACATACATTACATGTTACATGCATTACCTGTTACATACATTGCCTGTTACATACATTACCTGTTACATGCATTACCTGTTACATGCATTACATGTTACATTATCTTTTACATACATTACCTGTTACATACCCCCCCCCCCCCCCCCGCAATGGATTTATGATAGCACTGTCAAGAAAATGAGGCGAAATGACATAGTAGATGACTTTAGCAGCAAATAATTTGATAGGCTGTTTAGTGGTGCTGCAGCAGCTGCTGTCGTTGCACGTAATAGGCTATAAAAAAGCCTGATAGCAATACCTGTCATTTGTTAATGGCTGACTTCACTGAAGAGCTTTTGTGGCCTTTAACATGGAGATAATAGAAGATGCAACATATTTTACAGCTTTTGCGTTGCATCCATAATTTCTCTCCAGAGGCCCCAGCATAACAAGGACAACACGCTGTGTGTGGTGAAGGAGAGGAGGAGACAGGACTGGGCTAGCCGAAGGATGGGAGGGGGGCTCTGTTGTATTCTATACCTAGATCTGCAACCTCTATACAGCCTCCCAGCTGTCTCCTTCTCCACAACCACATCATGGAAGACAAACTCACTGTAAAGACGAGTAGAACCTGCACCTTAGCGCTACTACACAACTGTTTACTCTCTGAAACATCAACATTACTGCTACCCTGTACCCAACATCTTGACACCCGGCTCTGTAAATACAAAATGGTTTACAAGTGGTCGGTGGTGAGGAAATACTCTTGAGTTGAATTTGAAAACTCAGGCCTTGTTCTGCTGCGGGCGTGCACGTGTACCGGTCATACATCAACATAATTCATTAAGAGTCTCCCAGCGCTAGTGCGGCTCCATAAACACAGGGGTTGAGGCCACGGCCGTTCTTTCATCTCACGGTGGAGAACTCTAAAGTCACCTCTCCTCACAGAGCTGATGAATGTCTAGCATTCTGATGGCCTTACAGTGGATACGTCTGCCACTGCAGCCCCATCATGGAGCTAGAGTGTGAGACAAGGCCGTTTGTTACTTTTAGCTGTATCTGGTAGACATGGCTTAAATTCCACACTGAGGATATCAATCCTGTTAATTCAACACTTTGTAGAGTGGTTTTCGTGTGTTACTAACGCCATCTATTATCAACACTATTAAGAATGTAGTGCGATTTAAGTAGAGTACTCCAAGTGGATCATTTGTTGCACTATGCCATTAGAATTCATTCTCAGTTTAGGATTCAAATGATTAAACCATATGAGTCAGATCACTAAATGGGACACTTATATGACCGCGCACACACACGCTCACACACGCACACAGACACACACACGTACACGCACATGGACACGCACACGGACACACAAGGACACACACACACCTGATGCATTTGCATCTCTAAAAAGTGTCTCAGTTTGATCTCCAGCTCAGTTCGTCATGAGGGAACAGAAATATCCAGCGCCAATCAGACCTTAATGAATAGGTTGATGAGTGCCAGGTAGAGCAGAATTAATAGACAGAGAGAAGTGAGACGAGGCAGGGTGGGAGGGTGGGAGGGAGGGTGGGAGGGAGGGAGGGATACAGTCGAAAGGTCAGTGGAGCAGGACACATGTAGAAATTAATTCTCTGCATTTCAAAAAAAGAAGCTTTCTAATTCTGTCCGGTGAGCTGATGGAATCGCCCTCACTTCATGGGTGAGGCTCAATTATTAGTGTCCAAATGCGGATACACGGGGTGACTGAAAAAGAGAATGGAGCGAGAGAAAGAGACAGAAGAGAGAAGGAGAGCTAGAGAGTGAGCAACCGCTCGCCTGGGCCAGAGCATATTGAGGGCAGCAGGTGGAAGAGTGGCACAGTTAATTAAACCGCCGGCCTTAATGTCTGGGCCTGTCACTCCAGGGAGAGCCGAGCTGAGCCACGGCCAGAGCTGCCAGCCACAGAGCTGGGTCCAACCCAACCGCCCGCCCCCGCCCACCAGGCCACATGTCAGACAAGACCCACGCCATGCCCCTACACCCCTGCATGTACCCCTGGCTCACCACCCCTGTGCCCCCTTAAGCACTCCTTACACCCCCTGCCTCATCTGTTGTTGTTCTCCTGTTCCAAAGCATCTGTAGCCCGCCTCTAGACTTCCAGCCTCGCAGTGTAATCTGTCTGCGCTCAATAATTAATGTAGTGTTCAGACTGTACACTGTGCTGTACGTCTGGAGTAGTAGGGGATGTTCTGATGTTTCTATCAAGGCCGTCTTAAGCAGCTTGTGAATCAAGACGTTATCTGATAAAAATTCTGTTTCATGCCAAGCGCAGGCTTGACTTTGATCAGTGGTTAGTTTGGAGCCGCTGCAGTACAGTACAGAACACATACCGTAGATCCCAGCTTCTGGACTCAAGTGGAGCTCATCCACAATAATACTATCTGTCGCAGATTTACGACATGGCTTGGAACACGCCGTACATGTCGGCCATGGAGATGAAACTAACGTAGAGAAAATGATGGTATTATGCCTTCATGTTGGACAGTATAGCTGTCTTGATTAAGAGAGAGAGAACGAGAGGGGGGGTTGAGAGAGAGAGAGAGGTAACGAGGGCGGGCGGTGTTGTTTGGCTAATGTTTTATCAGGGTACGCTATATCACCCTGGATTGCTTTGTCAATAACCTGCCCACTCGGTGGCGAGCCCGAATCTCAGATTGTCAGACTGACTGACAGGCAGGAGATGGCAGATAATTCAAAGAAATTGGAAGTGTGAAATCTTTAAGGGCCACTTCTTAACACAGCAAATGCCAGGGTATCTTCCCATCAGCGCCTGCTCTCACAAGCCGCAGCATTGTTAACGGTGGCCTGTCTGTCCATCAAGCCTCCTTCAGGAGGGATTTATCTACTTATCTCTGCCTCCTGCCTCCTGCCTGGCTGCTGTGTGTGTGTGTGTGTGTGTGTGTGTGTGTGTGTGTGTGTGTGTGTGTGTGTGTGTGTGTGTGTGTGTGTGTGTGTGTGTGTTTGTGTGTGTGTGTGTGTGTGTGTGTGTGTGTGTGTGTGTGTGTGTGTGTGTGTGTGTGTGTGTGTGTGTGTGTGTGTGTGTGTGTGTGTGTGTGTGTGTGTGTGTGTGTGTGTGTGTGTGTGGGCAATGTGGGACAAGGCTCGGTATGTTGAGGAATGAACATACTGTTCATAGCCTTGTTCATAGCCTTGTATATAGCCTCATTATTGTTGGTTAAAAACTTGTAAGTAAGCAATTCACGGCAAGGTGTACACCTGTTGTGTTCGGCACGTGACAAATACAAATTTGATTAAACTGAAAATTTATTTGGCTCCATATTATTCTGTGCTTAATTGAGTAATTTGTTATTATCTGACCTAGGCTTTGTGTGTATGTAATGACATGTATTGTATGTGTAACTGATAGATACCCCAGTAAGACTTTCTCTAGGTAATGGGATAAGATTTGTTGTTTGGTTGATTCATGCATTCAGTCATTCAATCACTCAGTCTTATGTTTTCATTTGTCTTGTTTAGGACCCAGAGGTGGCACCACAGGTTCAAAAGTGGCGTGGCAAAATTCGCATACGTCTTTTCTGGGGCAGTTAAAGTTATTTCTGATCTCATGATCTGGTCAGGTAAAACTCTGGGTTCTATTCATTGACTTTTACAAAAGATAGCTTACCTTTTCATCTTTGCCATGACTATAGCGCTGGGGGTTTTCTTGTCGGGTCATGTGAATAGGAAACACTCCTGACCTAAGGTGGATCAAACCCTTTCAAACTATCACAAACCCTATTATTCATTCTGAATCTGATATCAAAAGAACCAGAGACAACAACTTCAATGAACAACCCTTACAAAAATGTCCTACCGGAATCCTGCAGGAATTCAACCGGCTCAACCATACTCTGTAGTTTAGTGAACTACTATAGCAGGCCTGAGCATTATGCAAACAATGTCTACAATGTCTTTAAATATTCATTCCACTCTATACAAACACAATGTTAAGCAGTGGAAAAATAGAAATGACAGACAGGTTTCAATGCAGAAAAGTATTCAAATGTTACGTCATAAAACCTTGTCCATCTAATTAAAGTGCTCTTCTGCAATTATTCATTCTGTAAGATTTATGTAAGGCAGGGTTACATTTAACACTATACACAGTAGGCTTTGTAACAAGGCAGGGTTACATTTAACACTATACACAGTAGGCTTTATAACAAGGCAGGGTTACATTTAACACTATACACAGTAGGCTTTATAACAAGGCAGGTTTACATTTAACACTATACACAGTAGGCTTTATAACAAGGCAGGTTTACATTTAACACTATACACAGTAGGCTTTGTAACAAGGCAGGGTTACATTTAACACTATACACAATAGGCTTTATAACAAGGCAGGTTTACATTTAACACTATACACAGTAGGCTTTGTAACAAGGCAGGGTTACATTTAACACTATACACAGTAGGCTTTGTAACAAGGCAGGGTTACATTTAACACTATACACAGTAGGCTTTGTAACAAGGCAGGGTTACATTTAACACTATACACAGTAGGCTTTGTAACAAGGCAGGGTTACATTTAACACTATACACAGTAGGCTTTGTAACAAGGCAGGGTTACATTTAACACTATACACAGTAGGCTTTGTAACAAGGCAGGGTTACATTTAACACTATACACAGTAGGCTTTATAACAAGGCAGGTTTACATTTAACACTATACACAGTAGGCTTTGTAACAAGGCAGGGTTACATTTAACACTATACACAGTAGGCTTTGTAACAAGGCAGGTTTACATTTTACACTATACACAGTAGGCTTTGTAACAAGGCAGGGTTACATTTAACACTATACACAGTAGACTTGATCATCAAATCAAATCAAATGTATTTATTAAGCCCTTTTAACATCAGCAAATGTAACAAAGTGCTTATACAGAAACCCAGCCTAAAACCACAACAGCAAAGAATGCAATTGGAGAGGCACGGTGGCTAGAAAAAACTCCCTAGAAAGGCAGGAACCGAGGAAGAATCCTACACAGGACCAGGCTCTGAGGGGTAACCAGTCCTCTTCTGGCTGTGCCGGAAGGAGAATATAACAGTACATGGCCATTAATGCCGGGTCATTCTTCCAAGATGTTCAAACGTTCATAGATGACCAGCAGGGTCAAATAATAATCACAGTGGTTGTAGAGGGTGCAACAGGTCAGCACCTCAGGAGTAAATGTCAGTTGACTTTTAATAGCTGAGCTTTCAGAGGTCGAGACAGCAGGTGTGGTAGAGATGGAGAGCGAGAGAGAGAGCGAGGAGAGAGAGAGCGAGAGAGAGAGCGAGGAGAGAGCGCGAGAGAGAGAGCGAGAGAGAGAGTGAGAGAGAGAGAGTTGAAAACAGCACATCCAGTGAATAGGTCAGGGTTCCATAGCCGCAGGCAGAACAGTTGAAACTGGAGCAGCCCCACAACAAGGAGGCCCGTCTGGTGAACAGGTTAGGGTTCCATAGCCACAGGCAAAATGCACAAACTGACCAGGTGGAAAGTTAGTTTTATGTGTAAGTCATAAAACCACTAACATTGTGTCGTTGTCCTCGTCTCCATCTGGCCAACCTGAGGTTGGTTCCCCGGTGCACACTGTAGGAACTGATTGCTTGTAAAAAATCCATATATTCAATCATTAAATAAACAACTTTGAACATTTTAATTGAAAATAATATCTCCCTTTTCATGACATAGATTTCATTGAATGTCACTCATTCTATTACAATCTATTCTAACCAAACATGCATTACCAGTTCATATCAGTAGGTGTCACTATGCACTAGCTAGTCAAAAAAGAGTGAGGCCAAGATTCCTGCCTGTGTCTATATTTGTGAAAGTTATGGTGGTGCTAAAATCCTTAAATTCTCTCTTTTTGCATTAGCCATCCATCTGTTTTGGTTGGGAAAACGTGTTCATATTATCTGTGTAGACTGCTCCGTAGTGTGAGGATTGTCAAAATTGGCTATATCATAAAAATTCATGATTCACACAAACATTTGCTTTTTGGTCTTAAAACCTCTCTTGTGTACGTGAGACGTTAGCGTCCCACCTCTTCAACAGCCAGTGAAACTGCTGGGCGCCAAATTCAAATACAGAAATACTCATAAAAATTCAGAAAACAAAACATATTTTATATAGGTTTAAAGATGAACTTCTTTGTGGTACCCCCCTTCTCAATTTCCGCCTAAAGACATACCCTAATCTAACTGCCTGTAGCTCAGGCCCAGAAGAAAGGATATGCATATTCTTGGTATCATTTGAAAGGAAAAACTCTGAATTTTGTGGAAATGTGAATTGCATGTAGGAGAATATAACACAATAGATCTGGTAGAAGAAAATACAAGGAAATAAACATACGTTTTCTGTTTTTTATTGTTGCTGCATCATCTTTCAAATGACCAAGAACAGCCAAACATACAGATAGGATGCTGTGGATGATTTGAATGAAGAACAAAAGATGGACACAATAGCTGAACAAAGTTTTAGACAGATAACTTCAAAAATGAGCGAGCTACATGACATTGAGCATGACAGTGAGTATGAAGTCACCCAGGTGTCCCACACAAATGTACCCAAATGTACCCAAGTGGCCGAATTCTTACAGTGATACATTTTGAAGGAAAGAACTATATACAAAATACATAAATGCTATTCTAACACCCCCCCAACAACAACAAAAAATACACTGCTCAAAAAAATAAAGGGAAAACTTAAACAACACAATGTAACTCCAAGTCAATCACACTTCTGTGAAATAAAACTGTCCACTTAGGAAGCAACACTGATTGACAATAAATTGCACATGCTGTTGTGCAAATGGAATAGACAAAATGTGGAAATTATAGGCAATTAGCAAGACACCCCCAAAAAAGGAGTGATTCTGCAGGTGGTGACCACAGACCACTTCTCAGTTCCTATGCTTCCTGGCTGATGTTTTGGTCACTTTTGAATGCTGGCGGTGCTCTCACTCTAGTGGTAGCATGAGACGAAGTCTACAACCCACACAAGTGGCTCAGGTAGTGCAGTTCATCCAGGATGGCACATCAATGCGAGCTGTGGCAAAAAGGTTTGCTGTGTCTGTCAGCGTAGTGTCCAGAGCATGGAGGCGCTACCAGGAGACAGGCCAGTACATCAGGAGACGTGGAGGAGGCCGTAGGAGGGCAACAACCCAGCAGCAGGACCGCTACCTCCGCCTTTGTGCAAGGAGGTGCACTGCCAGCGCCCTGCAAAATGACCTCCAGCAGGCCACAAATGTGCATGTGTCTGCTCAAACGGTCAGAAACAGACTCCATGAGGGTGGTATGAGGGCCCAACGTCCACAGGTGGGGGTTGTGATTACAGCCCAACACCGTGCAGGACATTTGGCATTTGCCAGAGAACACCAAGATTGGCAAATTCGCCACTGGCGCCCTGTGCTCTTCACAGATGAAAGCAGGTTCACACTGAGCACATGAGCACATGTGACAGACGTGACAGAGTCTGGAGACGCCGTGGAGAACGTTCTACTGGCTGCAACATCCTCCAGCATGACCGGTTTGGCGGTGGGTCAGTCATGGTGTGGGGTGGCATTTCTTTGTGGGGCCGCACAGCCCTCCATGTGCTCGCCAGAGGTAGCCTGACTGCCATTAGGTACCGAGATGAGATCCTCAGACCCCTTGTGAGACCATATGCTGACACATGCACATTTGTGGCCTGCTGGAGGTCATTTTGCAGGGCTCTGGCCGTGCACCTCCTTGCACAAAGGCGGAGGTAGCGGTCCTGCTGCTGGGTTGTTTTTCTCCTACAGCCTCCTCCACGTCTCCTGATGTACTGGCATGTCTCCTGGTAGCGCCTCCATGCTCTGGACACTACGCTGACAGACACAGCAAACCTTTTTGCCACAGCTCGCATTGATGTGCCATCCTGGATGAACTGCACTACCTGAGCCACTTGTGTGGGTTGTAGACTCCGTCTCATGCTACCACTAGAGTGAAAGCACCGCCAGCATTCAAAAGTGACCAAAACATCAGCCAGGAAGCATAGGAACTGAGAAGTGGTCTGTGGTCACCACCTGCAGAACCATTCCATGATTGGGGGTGTCTTGCTAATTGCCTATAATTTCCACCTTTTGTCTATTCCATATGCACAACAGCATGTGAAATTTATTGTCAATCAGTGTTGCTTCCTAAGTGGACAGTTTGATTTCACAGAAGTGTGATTGACTTGGAGTTACATTGTGTTGTTTAAGTGTTCCCTTTATTTTTTTGAGCAGTGTATATATATGAAAAAATAATTAAAAAATAAAATAAAAATAATAATAAACAAGCAAATAACAAGGGTAACTATTTACACATTTTCTATTTACAATATTGTGAAGACCCTCAGTCCTCTACACAGTATTGTGCTGCTGGTGCCATGGCCAATAGCAGTCTCTTTCTGCTGTAAAGCAGAGGCTTACTGAACAGGTGGTGCAGGTGATGGTGCATTTCCCGTGACAAAGGGCACAACGACGTCTCCCTACTGTGCCCTTTTTGCCCTGAGGCACATTCATGCCTGCAGAGATGAATCTGGGCAGGTGAACACCACTGGTTGGAGCAGAAGGGATAGAAGGTGCTGCATTGGACCTGCTGTTGCTAGCAAGCTCCTGGATGAGCAGCTCCCTGATGGCTAGCTGTGAGATGGGGGGCTGTCCACAGCTCTTGGCCATTTCCTTCTGGAGGATGAAGGAATTCACCACAGCAATATCAATGAAATGATAGAAAAATGCCTTGTACCATTTCATGGTCTTGTGGAGAACATTGTAGTATCCTATCAGCGCATCTGACAGGTCCACACCTCCCATGCTCTTGTTGTAGTCCTTCACAGCAGCTGGAATGGGGACATTTTTTGTTGTCCATGCCCCGGCACCGCCTGACGATGTGATCTCCACTGAAGGACTTGTGGATACTGGAGCACATGACCACCTCTCTGGTATCCATCCACTTCACAAACAGCAGGCCATCTTCACGGATCCATCGCATGGTACCCCGCTCAGCCCGCTTAGGCATGTCATTCACCTTTGTCTTTGGAAATCCCACCCTGTTGGTACGAATGGTGCCACAAGCCCACACCTCCCGCTTCCTCAGCTCTGTAACCAGGGTAGGGCTTGTGTAGAAGTTGTCCACAAACAGTTTGTATCCCTTCCCCAGCAGTTGAAAATCCAATAACTCCATAACGGAATCATAACTCAGTCCATTACCGGTAGCAAAACTGTTTTTCCCATCATAAACAAAAAAATTGCAAGTGTAGGCACACACAGAATCAGCCAAAACAAACAGTTTGTGACCCCATTTGGTTGGTTTGTTACGCATGTATTGTTTGAGGCTGATTCTGGCCTTTGAGGCTACCATTCTCTCATCGATGGACAGGTTCTGGGCGGGCTGAAAATAGGTCCGGCAGGCCTCAACGATGCTTGGATAGAGAGGTTTGATTTTGCAAAGCCTATCAAACCTTGGTGTGCCTCTCTTCTTATCATTCTCCCCATCAACTTCTGGGTCACTGATGTGGAGCGCCAGTGAGATAGTCAGAAACCTTGTAGAAGACATGACAGTCATGGGGAAAGGCAGTTGATAGAGAGCTGATGTTTTCCAGTAGTCCCTTAGAGTTTTCAACTTCACCAGAAATGGTCTTCCATGCCTCTTTCTTTCCTGCCTGCTTCTTAGCCCCGTACTTATTGGTGTTCGACACCAGGGAATCAACAACTGACGAGGTGAAAAACAGTTGAAAAAGTTGAAGGGGGCTGTACTTTGCAGTCATGTCTAGTTGAGGTCCTGGCTGCCTTTTGGGTCTAAAAACTGGTGGATTTGGTTCCACACCATCTTCTAACACAGAGTGCCAATGACCCTCTGGCCCTCTGTCTGCAGGTTTCTCTCTTCCCCACCTCCGCTTCTTTGTCACTGACTTCACATCTCTAGATGGCCGGGTAGGTGTTGAGCCGGAGACAGCGGGGGTCTTGCTGGATGAACCAGCTTCCGAGGGAGATGGACACCTAGACATTGGCGGCTCATAATCAGAATCACTGCCACTGTGAAAGATAAAAAAAATCAGTAACAATACTTTCACGTATGAGCCCTGTATCAACACGTAAAATACACAGATATATATAGAGAGTACAGGGAACATAATCACTATGGTGAAGTGCTGTTCCATTCCATGTTTATGTAAAATAAATGTAAAAAATATATCACACACACACACACACACACACACACACACACACACACACACACACACACACACACACACACACACACACACACACACACACACACACACACACACACACACACACACACACACACACACACACACACACACACACACAGTATAGCCAATGTGTACTTTACACATTTCATTACAGATTATATTTTTATATATTGCAAATAAAATAAGAAAATCTTTAAAAAAATCTCAAATGAATAATATTTGATATTATTCATTTGAAACAATGGCATCCTCGCCATGCAGAAACATGTCTTCCGCCTGGGAGTCAAAACTAGCTTCGCTGAAAGATTCATCTTCCTGAAGCAACTCGGTCTCCCTGTCTCTATCAATTTTCTCTATAATTTGGGTTAAATCTGTATACCTAGACTTTGTTTAGCTTTTCCTGATTTATTCGCCATAATTTAAATATATAAACTTGTTGAAAATGCTGTTGAATATGTACTGCTATGCGTAACACTCGTGGCTCCGTCAAGTAGGATTTGCAAAGGCGAATTAACCTCTTTTACGCCAGAGTTTACGACAAAGACTGGTCTTCGAACGTATAACCATTACATATTGCCGTTTACGTCAGTTCATTGGCTATCTTCCAAGCTAGATTTCAAGATGATTAGTGGTCATTGGGCCAAAATGCAGTCAATGAACAATAGACCGGTCCTACCATTGGTGCGCAATGAGGTCATTGATTGGTGTCTTCAAATCGGTTTGTTTCGGTCAATACGTCCCGGGAAAAGAACCATCAAGTATGGTTGTGTTAGTAACAACCAGAGGATTACAATGAAACCAACCATGACTGGATAAATGCTTGTTTAGTGTGTGTAATTTCCATGAACGCTTCGTCCAAAGTTGAATGAGACGGAAATTACGACGCAATCGGTTTACAAATGTTATCAAACAAAACGAACATTCACTGTGTAGTTAGGACACTTGGCATTGCCACCAGAGGAAGATCTTCAATGGTAAGCGATATATTTTATTGTTATTTCTGACTTTCGTGACGCTAATGCTTGGTTGGAAAATGCTAGTAATACTTGTGTGTACGGGGCGCCGTCCTCAGAAAATCGCATGTTTGCTTTTGCAGTAAAGCCTTTTTGAAATCTGACACAGCGGCTGGATTAATAAGACGTTCGTCTTTTAAATGATGTAAGATACATGTATTTACAAGAATGTTTAATATAACGAATGGTGTATTTAGAATGTTATCTCTCTGCAGTTTCACCGGATGTTGGCCTGGTGGGACCCTAGAGAAGTTAACTTCTTGTGAATCCAACCACGGTGTCAGATTTAAAAAATGCTTTACGGCGAAAGCATACCGTACGATTATTTGAGAACATAGCCCACTAAACAAATCATTGCAAACAGTAACCAGCCAAGTAGAAGAGTTACACAAGTCAGAAATAGAGATACAATTAATCCCTTACCTTTGATGATCTTCATATGGTTGCACTCAGCAGACATTCATTTACTCAATAACTGTTCCTTTTGTTCGATAAAGTCTCTTTATATGCTCTTTACAATTGGCTCATTCATCCCCCTCCTCTCCCCTGTAACTATTCCCCAGGTCGTTGCTGCAAATGAGAACGTGTTCTCAGTCAACTTACCTGGTAAAATAACGGTAAATAAATAATAAATAAATATATCCAAAAACCTCTGTTTTGTTTGCGCGTTTTCTTCAGTAATCCACAGGCTCAAACACAGTCAAAACAGGCAGACAAAAAAATCCAAATTGTATCCGTAAAGTTCATGGAAACATGTCAAACGATGTTTATATTCAATCCTCAGGTTGTTTTTAGCCTAAATAATCAATAATATTTCAACCGAACAATAACGTTCTCAATATAGAAGGTAAACAAGAAAGGCACTCTCTCGGTCTCGCACATGAAAAAGCTCTGTGACACTTTAGGGTCCACTCATTCAGACTGCTCTTACTTCCTCATTTTTCAGAGTACAATCCTGAAACAATTTCTAAAGACTGTTGACATCTAGTGGAAGGCAAAGAAACTGCAATTTGAGTCCTAAGTCAATGGATACTGTAATGGCATTGAATAGAAAACTACAACAACAAAAGAAAACTACTTCCTGAATGGATTTTCTCAGGTTTTCACCTGCCAAATCAGTTCTGTCATACTCACAGACACTATTTTAACCTCTTGGCGCACGGTCCCTTTAACGGGATCATTTTCGTAAACAACCGCTGAATTGCAGAGCGCCAAATTAAAAATAATTACTAAAAATATTTATTTTCATGAAATCACAAGTGAAATATACCAAAACACAGCTTAGCTTGTTGTTAATCCACCTATCGTGTCAGATTTTGAAAATATGCTTTACAGCGAAAGCAATCCAAGCGTTTGTGAGTTTATCGATCACTAGACAAACATTACGAACAGCTAGCAGCAATATAGATTGGTCACGAAAGCCAGAAAAGCAATAAAATTAATCGCTTACCTTTGATGATCTTCGGATGTTTGCACTCACGAGACTCCCAGTTACACAATAAATGTTCCTTTTGTTCGATAAAGATTATTTTTATATCCAAAAACTCCATTTGTTTAGCGCGTTATGTTCAGTATTCCACAGCCTTAGGCATGTCATCAAGGCTTGACGAAAATTCAAAATAGTATCCATAAAGTTCGTAGAAACATGTCAAACGTTTTTAATAATCAATCCTCAGATTGTTTTTAACATTAGTAGTCGATAATATTTCAACTGGACTGAAAACTATTCAAGAAAGGAGAGAAAGAAAATGTCGAGCTATCAGCGCATGAACTAATCGAAGGACATCCGTCTATCCACCGACGCGATTTGATAAATCTTGTAAATTTTTCAGAATAAAAGCTTGAAACTATGTCTAAAAGCTGTTCACACCCTGAGGAAGCCATAGGGAAAGGAATCTGGTTGATATCCCTTTAAATGGATGAAAGGCAGGCAATGGAACAGTGATTTTTCAAAATAAGAGTCACTTCCGGGTTGGATTTCCTCAGGTGTTTGCCTGCAAAATCAGTTCTGTTATACTCACAGACAATATTTTGACAGTTTTGGAAACTTTAGAGTGTTTTCTATCCTACTCTGTCAATTATATGCATATATATGCATATTCTAGCCTCCTAGCGTCAAGAAGTTTAACAGTTTTGGAAACTTTAGAGTGTTTTCTATTCAAATCTACCAGTTAAATGCCTATCATATCTTCTGGGCCCGAGAAGAAGGCAGTTTAATTTGGGAATCCAAAATTCCCGAATGCTGCCCCCTACCCTAGAGAAGTTAATTGAATTTGCCCTCCTTTTCTCCCAATTTCGATCTTGTCTCATCTCTGAAACTCCTCAACGTGCTCGAGTCATGCGTCCTCCAAATCATGACTCGACAAACTGCTCTTCTTAACACCCGCCTGCTTAACCTGGAAGCCCGCTGCAACAATGTGTCGCAGGAAACACCATTCAACTGACAAATGAGGTCAGCCTGCAGAAGCCCAGCCCACCACTAGGAGTCACTAGAGCGTGATGAGCCAAGTAAAGCTCCCCCGGTCAAACCCTCCCTTAACCCGGACCATTGTGCGCCACCCTATGGGACTCCCGATCACAGCCGGTTGTGATACAGCCCGGGATCAAACCCGGGTCTGTAGTGATACCTCTAGAAATGTGATGCATTGCCTTAGACCGCTGTGCCACTCGGGAGGCCCTTACAATCAGATTTTAAAGGTAGACTCAGCGAAATGTCATTGCCAAGAGCAGCACCAGAAATATTGAAATGAGTGAGAGGCAACACTTGGCTCTCACACAGTCACACACAGTATCCTCACATGTACACGGGTTCGCTTCATACTGTTACAGTGTGGTAGCCAGGGCTCTTAATTATTACGGAAATTGACGACCCACTATGCTGTTTATTTTCTGAATCTACACCTACCTTTAATTATGAAGAGAAATTTGAGAAATAGGGGGGTTTGACCCTAAGTACAACTTAGTGGCTGTGGTAACTAATGACGACTGAGTGTCAGCAAAGAAAGAAACCAAGTGCAGAGTGCAGAGTCAAACAACGAGGTGCTGGTGCAACCAAACTTAGTTGTTGAGATGCGTGGTTGATGAGGCTCTTTAGGCTGTACTGTAGCTAGGAGACCACTGTGACTGACAAGTGAATCCACCCATGGACAGAATAAAACAGAGATAAATGGGATAAAACTGGGGGAGGTACTATGTCAAAGTGTCCAATAAGAAACGCTTGATTTATTTTCTGTTGCAAAATGTTTTTCTACGTGTTTTTATGATGTGAACTAATGAATATGTCTGACAAGTTCGGTGCTGCTACTTTGAAAGTGGTGATTGAAAGTACTGGGGCAAATGCTGTCCCGCCACACATTTTTTGGTGGTTCTAATTGGAACCATGTAAGCCTTGCAAGCAGGAGGCAGTTGCCCTGCCTTATCTAGCTTCACTGGCTAAATTAGCTGTCAACACCAGAGCCAAATTCACCTCTGATAGTGGACATGGCCTCTCTTTGTCCACAACGTGTGTGGGGTGGTCCTACAAGCCTGGCCTTGTCTAACTCCTTGTTTTAACTAAGCACGCTCAATTGGACATTGTCACTCAGCACCTGTTGTTGGAGGCTTTTACTGTGCTCAGACTAGATGCTACAGAGAAACAGAGCCACTTACCTTGTTAATGTATGGTTGTCCTTTGTAGCTCTGTAGGTAGAGTATGGTGCTTACAATAACAGAATGGTGGGTTCAATTCCTGGGACGGGCCATATATGAAAATTGTATGCGTGCATAACTTTGTTACTTTGGATGAAAGTGTCTGGTAAATGGCATATATTTGACTTCAGCTGAATCTTTTTGATGAATCGCCCAGGTGTAGATTAGCCCAGGTGTAGATTAGCCCAAGTGTAGATTTTTTTTTGTTTCATATGTGTTATTGCTATGCAATCTGCTATTGGTGCAGAATGGTTGGCCCAAAAGTGTGAGAAGAAAACACAGTATCAATGAACATTGAATGTCTTCCATGAATACTTTCATTAATCAGTTGAGATCTGGGTGGGTTGATATCTGGGTCGGTTGAGATCTGGGGCGGTTGAGATCTGGGGCGGTTGATATCTGGGTGGGTTAATATCTGGGTCGGTTGGGATCTGGGGCAGTTGATATCTGGGTCGGTTGAGATCTGGGTGGGTTGATATCTGGGTCGGTTGAGATCTGGGTGGGTTAATATCTGGGTCGGTTGGGATCTGGGGCAGTTGATATCTGGGTCGGTTGAGATCTGGGTGGGTTGATATCTGGGTCGGTTGAGATCTGGGTGGGTTAATATCTGGGTCGGTTGGGATCTGGGGCAGTTGATATCTGGGTCGGTTGAGATCTGGGTGGGTTGATATCTGGGTCGGTTGAGATCTGGGGCGGTTGATATCTGGGTGGGTTAATATCTGGGTCGGTTGGGATCTGGGGCAGTTGATATCTGGGTCGGTTGAGATCTGGGGCAGTTGATATCTGGGTCGGTTGAGATCTGGGGCAGTTGATATCTGGGTCGGTCGAGATCTTGGTGGGTTGATATCTGGGGCGGTTGAGATCTGGAGCATTTGACAACCTATTCCCTCAAATTAGGCACCGTCCAATTTTGAGAGAACACTGAGATTAATTTGAAAAATAAGTTAATTATTAGTTTGATAATTAGGTTTATGATTAAGTAGTTAATAAAAAAAAAATTTGGGGGGGAGGAATCTGAGAAAATATATAAGAAATTTGTGATGGAGAAATACAATTTTTTCTTCAGGCTTTTGTAAAGGCAGACATTGTGTGTACTGTAGAAAGGGGAAGACATACGTATGTCAGTCATCACCCCAATGTCAATTGTACCGTTATTGTAAAACATTCCATTATCCATCCTACTGTGCCAATGACATATCTCCAGTTATCTGTGCAAGTGGAAGTACAAGATAATATATTCATTAGCATCATTAACATGAGCAATTTGTGAGGTGAAACACTTAAATGCTACTGGTGCGTGTTTTTTCTCTGATAACAAAGACCACAATGCAGACACCGACTGCTTAATGTACTGTACTACATCAGTGTATGTTACAAACACACAGTAATTGGATGTAGCCTAAGGTAATGTCGGGTTACAGTTGGCTGATATACTTATTTCTATATTAACTGTTCATTGACCATGTGGAGCAGACATGATCCTTTCTGTCAGCCATAAAGGCTAGAATACAGCCATGTGTGTGTGTGTGTGTGTGTGTGTGTGTGTGTGTGTGTGTGTGTGTGTGTGTGTGTGTGTGTGTGTGTGTGTGTGTGTGTGTGTGCGTGTGTGCCTGTCTGCCTGCCTGTGGGTACCACAGCATTGCAGTCATGAAGAGCTGTTAACGGAATGATTAAGTGCAGGATGAGTGGTGATCTGACACACACACACACACACTGCCTAACACTTCCTCAAACCCTCATACTGTCACTTAGTCAGCCAAGACCAGATGGGTAAATGGCACTCCCCTCCAAAATGCTGTTGTCTACACTAGAACCAGAGAAGTGGGTGAGAGTGATGGGAAAAACAATGTAAGAAAGGAGTGGGAGAAGGGAGGAAGGAAGAGGAGGAGAGGAGGAGAGGAAAACAATTGATCTTGCACATCTGTTAATCCAAAGAAGCTTAGCCTAAGAGACTGTCTTCTGTTTGTGTGTAGAGAGAGCATTCTTAGCCTAAGAGACTGTCTTCTGTTTGTGTGTAGAGAGAGCATTCTTAGCCTAAGAGACTGTCTTCTGTTTGTGTGTGGAGAGAGCATTCTTAGCCTAAGAGACTGTCTTCTGTTTGTGTGTAGAGAGCAGTCTTAGCCTAAGAGACTGTCTTCTGTTTGTGTGTAGAGAGAGCATTCTTAGCCTAAGAGACAGTCTTCTGTTTGTGTGTAGAGAGAGCAGTCTTAGCCTAAGAGACTGTCTTCTGTTTGTGTGTGGAGAGAGCATTCTTAGCCTAAGAGACTGCCATCTATTTGTGTGTAGAGAGAGCAGTCTTAGCCTAAGAGACTGTCCTCTTTGTGTAGAGACCGCAATAGAGGTAAGCAGTGATGGCTAGACAGAGAGCGGGGGAAGGAGAGAGGACAATAAAGAGAGGGATAGAGAAAGACATGATCCATATTGTTGAAGCTGAAACGTTGAGTCACCGCCAGCACAGAGAAACGTTTCCAAGGCCGACATATTTCAAGCTACTCAAATACCCATTACAATGTTTTGTTTCCCATACGCATATACCCAATAGAGACGCATTTTAGGGGAGACGGAAATGTATCAAGAAACTTCTGCGATATTTAATGATCCTTGTATGCAGGGAAGACCACCAGCCCGTTCTCCTGTGCCGAATACCGACCCCCTAACTGAATTTCCTGTTCTATAGTGCATAATACAGTGATACAGGCTGGTAATATAGAAAACAGATTGCCTGTGCGGCAGAGTGGAGAAGGCTGAAGCTGCGCTGCCGAGGACCTGTAGTCTCCAGGGGGTCCTTGTCGGTGGGCTTCACAAAACCAACAAAGCCCATCTTTCCCTCCGACTGGCAGCAGCTGGCAGGTAGATCTGCAGGCAGTGGGGTGGGTTGTTGTGTCTGTACGTGTGCATGCCCGTGTGCACATGTGCACGTGTGTGTGTCTCATTTACAGTGTCTGCAAGGCTTTGTAATAGAGAGTGTTACAGTCTTCCATCTTTTGTTTGCTCCTGTGCAATGACTCAAATTTCAAGTTGTTAATCACATGTGTAACCGATGTGAAATGGCTAGCTAGTTAGTGGTGGTGCGCGCTAATAGCACTTCAGAGTGACATCACTCGCTCTGAGACCTGAAGTAGTTGTTCCCCTTGCTCTGCAAAGGCCGTGGCTTTTGTGTCGCAATGGGTAACGATGCTTCGTGGGTGTCAGTTGTTGGTGTGCAGAGGGTCCCTGGTTCGAGCCCGGGTCGGGTCGAGGAGAGGGACATAAGCTAAACTGTTACACATGCACAAGTACAGTGAAATATTTAACCTGCAAAATAGTTTAAAAAAAACTACAACAACAGGAGAAATAAGGAATAGGAGATGCTGCTGTATACAAGGTCGGTTGCAGTACCACATTTTAATATGGAGGGATACTGGAGTCATTTGAGATAGATATGTACATGTAGGCAGAGGATTAGTATAAAGTGACTGGTAGCAGGATAAATAATTATAATAGTAAACAGTATGGCAGAAGCACAAGTGGTGGGTGGGTGTGTGGGTGTGTGCGAGGTAGTGAGTGTGTGTGTGTGTGTGTGTGTGTGTGTGTGTGTGTGTGTGTGTGTGTGTGTGTGCAAGAGTGTTAGTGTATGTGTGAAAGGTGGTTCTACATGTAAACAGGGCTGAAAATTGTACAAGGAATATTTAAATACCTATAGAGTACCAGTCAAAAGTTTGGGCACACTTTCTCATTCAAGGGTTTTTCTTTATTTTAGTAATTTTTTTTACATTGTACAATAATCATGAAGACATCAACACTATGAAATAACACATATGGAATCATGTAGTAACCAAAAAAGTGTTATTAAACAAATCATTTTTTTTTTTTTTTTTTCATTCTTCAAAGTAGCCACCCCTTGCCTGGATGACAGCTTTGCACAGTCTTGGCATTCTCTCAACCAGCTTCACCTGGAATGCTTTTCCAACAGTCTTGAAGGAGTTCCCACAAATGCCGAGCACTTGTTGGCAGCATTTCCTTCTCTTCGCGGTCAAACTCATCCCAAACCATCTCAATTGGGTTGAGGTCGGGTGATTGTGGAGGCCAGGTCATCTGATGCAGCACGCCATCACTCTCCTTCTTGGTCAAATAGCCCGTACACAGCCTGGAGGTGTGTTGGGTCATTGTCCTGTTGAAAAACAAATTATAGTCCCTCTAAGCGCAAACCAGATGGGATGGCATATTGCTGCAAAATGCTGTTGTAGCCATCCTGAATAAGTGTGCCTTGAATTAGAAAAAAAATCATTCACAGTGTCATCAGCAAAGCACCCCCAAACCATCACACCTCCTCCTCCATGCTTCACAGATGGAACCACACATACGGAGATCATCCATTCACTTACTCTGCGTCTCACAAAGACACAGCGGTTGGAAACATAAATCACAAATTTGGACTCATCAGAACCAAGGACTGATTTCCTCCGGTCTAATGTCTATTGCTTGTGTTTCTTGGCCCAAGCATGTCTCTTCTTCTCATTCTTGGCGTCCTTTAGTAGTGGTTTCTTTGTATCAATTAGACCATGAGAAGGCCTGATTTACGCAGTCTCCTCTGAACAGTTGATGTTGACATAAGTCTGTTACTTGAACTCTGTGAAGCATTTATTTGGGCTGCAATTTCGGAGGCTGGTAACTCTAATGAACTCATCCTCTGCAGCAGAGGTATCTCTGGGTCTTCCTTTCCTGTGGCGGTCCTCATGAGAGACAGCTTCATCATAGCACTTGAAGATTTTTGCGACGGCACTTGAATAAACTTTCAAAGTTGTTAAAATGTTCTGCATTGACTGACCTTCATGTCTTAAAGTAATGATGGACTGTCATTTCTCTTTGCTTATTTGACCTGTTCTTGCCATAATATGGACATGGTCTTTTACTAAATAGGGTTATCTTCTGTATACCACCCCTACCTCACAACACAACTGATTGGCTCAAACACATTAAGAAGGAAAGAAATTAACATTTAACAAGGCACACTTGTTAATTTACATACATTCCAGGTGACTACCTCATGTATCTGGTTGAGAAAATCCCAAGAGCGTGTAAAGCTGTCATCAAGGCAAATGGTGGCTACTTTGAAGAATACATTTATATTTTTTGATACTACATAATTCCATTTGTGTGTTATTTAATAGTTCTGATTTCTTCAATATTATTCTAAGATGTAGAAAATAATAAAATAAAGAAAGACCCTTGAATGAGTAGTTGTGTCCAAACTTTTGACTGGTACTGTATATCCGTGCCAACAGATCCACAGAGGACTCAATGTCTATTGAACTCCACACTGGCCCTTCCCACCTGGACAATAGGAACCTTTGTGAGAATGTTTTTCATTGACTACAGCTACACCATAGTGCCCTCCAAGCTCATCACTAAGCTAAGGACCCTTGGACTGAACACCTCCCTCTGCAAACGGATCCTTTACTTACTGACCGGCTGCCTCCAGGTGGTGAGGGTAGGCAACAACACATCCACCACACTGAACCTCAACACAGGGGACCCTCAGTGGTGCGAGCTAATTCCCCTCCTGTACTCCCTGTTCACCCACAACTGCGTGGCCGCACACAACTCCCACACTATCATTAAGTTTGCTGATGACACAACGGTGGTAGGCCTGATCACCGACGACGATGAGACAGCCTATAGAGAGGAGGTCAGAAACCTGACAATGTGGTGCCAGGACAACAACCTCTCCCTCAACGTCAGCAAGACAAAGGAGATGATTGTGGACTACAGGCAAGGGAGGGGTGAGCGCTCCCCCATTCACATTGACAGGCCTGTAACGGAGCAGGTCAATAGCTTCAAGTTCCTCGATGTAGACATCACTAAGGACCTATCATGTTCCAAACACACCAACACGTTCGTGAAGAGGGTACGACTACAGCACTCCACCAATCAGGCCTTTATGGTAGAGTGGCCAGACGGAAGCCACTCCTCAGTAAAAGGCACATGACAGCCCGCTTGGACTCTTTGGCATCTTTGGCCTGATCATTACCTCTGGAGGAAACCTGGCACCATCCCTATGGTGAAGCATGGTGGAGGCAGCATCATGCTGTAGGGATGATTTTTAGCAGCAGGGACTGGGAGACTAATCAAGACCGGGGGAAAGACGAACGAAGCAAAGTACAGAGAGTTCCTTGATAAAAACCTGCTCCAGAGCGCTTCAGGGCCTCAGACTGCGGCGAATGTTCACCTTCCAACAGGACAGCGATCCTAAGCACACAGCCAAGACAACGTAGGAGTGGCTTTGGGACAAGCCTCTGAATGTCCTTGAGTGGCCCAGCCAGAGCCCGGACTGAAAATGTCTGTACAGCGACGCTCCCCATCCAACCTGTACAGCTTGAGAGGACCTGCAGAGAAGAATGGGAGAAACTCCCCTAATAGAGGTGTGCCAAGCTGGTAGCTTCATACCTAAGAAGACTCAAGGCTGTAATCGCTGCCAAAGGTGCTTCAATAAAGTACTGAGTAAAGGGTCTGAAACTATGTCTAAAGACTGTTCACACCCTGTGGAAGCCATTGGGAAAGGAATCTGGTTGATATCCCTTTAAATGGAGGAAAGGCAAGCAATGGAACAGGCATTTTTCAAAATAAGAGGCACTTCCTGGTTGGATTTCCTCAGGTTTTTGCCTGCAAAATCAGTTCTGTTATACTCACAGACAATATTTTGACCGTTTTGGAAACTTGAGAGTGTTTTCTATCCTAATCTGTCAATTATATGCATATTCTAGCATCTGGGCCTGAAAAATAGGCCGTTTACTTTGGGAACGTTGTTTTTCCAAACATAAAAATACTGCCCCCTAGCTTCAAGAGTTCAAACAGTTCAACAGTTTAAAGTGGTCCTATGGACAAATACTTCAATCTCCGATGTGGAGCTTTGCAGCTCCTTCGGGGTTATCTTTGGTCTCTTTGTTGCCTATCTGATTAATGCCCTCCTTGCCTGGTCCATGAGTTTTGGTGGGCAGCCCTCTCTTGGTAGGTTTGTTGTGGTGTCATATTCTTTCCATTTTTTATAATCGATTTAATGGTGCTGCGTGGGATGTTCAAACTTTCAGATATTTTTTTATTACCCAACCCTGATCTGTACTTCGCCACAGCTTTGTCCCTGACCTGTTTGGAGAGCTCCTTGGTCTTCATGGTGCCAGTTGCTTGGTGGTTCACCCTGCTTAGTGGTGTTGCAGACTCTGGAGCCTTTCAAAACTGGTATATATATATATACAGAGATCATGTGACAGATTATGTGACACTTAGATTGGACACAGGTGGACTTTATTTAACAAATTATGAGACATTTGAAGGTAATTGATTGCACCCCAAAAAAATTGGGGGTCGTAGCAAAGGGGGTGAACACATATGCTGCACCCCTTTTAAAATGTTATTTTTTAAAACAATTTGAAAGAAGGATTTTTTTAAATTCCACTTCACCAATTTTGACTATTTTGTGTATGTCCATTACATGAAATCCAGATAAAAATATATTTAAATTACAGGTTGCAATGCAACAAAATAGGAAAAACGCCAAGGGGGATGAATACTTTTGCAAGGCACTGTACGTCCTTGGATGGCACCCATCCCCGCAAACATGCAGGCCCAGGCAGTAGCCATCAATCAGGTGTGTTACAACACTGTGGACTGTGCAACTACAGGAAAGCACCCTGTCAGACACACACACACACACACACACACACACACACACACACACACACACACACGCTGTATACACACACATCTCATCAGGGAAACTTGCACCTGACTCACAATCTAGTGCACAGGTGTCAAACTCATTCCACGGGGGGCCAAGTGTCTGCGGGTTTTCGCTCCTCCCTTGTACTTGATTGATGAATTAACATCACTAATTAGTTAGGAACTCCCCACACCTGGTTATCTAGGGCTTTATTGAACGGAAAAACCAAAAACCTGCAGACACTAGGCCCTCCGTGGAATGAGTTTGACACCCCTGATCTAGTGTCTATACTATATGAGAGGATGTGACAAATCCCACTCCAAACACTGGATTCATCTGCTCCAAATACACACAGACACGCACACATGCACATGTACACACATGCACCCTGATAGTCAGTGATCTCTCTGGAGGAAGTGGCAGATAGCTTGTCAGACCTACCTACCTCCATTAAACCATTCCCATAGTGAGGGCCAACAAGATGAATACACATGTTCACCGGAAGAGATCCATAATTACTGTACGTAGTCAAGATTTAGTATTGTTGACATATCGTCTACGATAATTGATACAATTATTTAAAGTCACAGTAGGTAATTTATGTCACTGTACTTGTAGGACAAGACCAGGGATGTAGTTGTTAAAAAGGGGGGTGAGGCCTCCCGGGTGGCGCAGTGGTCTAGGGCACTGCATCGCAGTGCTAACTGCGCCACCAGAGTCTCTGGGTTTGCGCCCAGGCTCTGTCGCACCCGGCTGCGACCGGGAGGTCCGTGGGGCGACGCACAATTGGCATAGCGTCGTCCGGGGTAGGGAGGGTTTGGCCGGTAGGGATATCCTTGTCTCATCGCGCTCCAGCGACTCCTGTGGCGGGCCGGGCGCAGTGCGCGCCAACCAAGGGGGCCAGGTACACGGTGTTTCCTCCGACACATTGGTGCGGCTGGCTTCCGGGTTGGAGGCGCGCTGTGTTAAGAAGCAGTACGGCTGGTTGGGTTGTGCTTCGGAGGACGCATGGCTTTCGACCTTCGTCTCTCCCGAGCCCGTACGGGAGTTGTAGCGATGAGACAAGGTAGTAATTACTAGCGATTGGATACCACGAAAATTGGGGAGAAAATGGGATAGGGGGGTGAACACTGATCAAGATTGCGGCTGGCAAGTAATGTTAATGCTAAAGTGAACAGTGCTAATTCGGTGTAATAGGGGCATAAACAAAATAAAACATTGAATAAACAGAGTTTACATGTATCTCTATATGTCCCTGTACAAGTAGGACACCCGCTGTGGTGAACGTCCCCTCTTTGTTGACCTAAAATTACTGATGCCTAGCTCACTAGCTAACAGTTTGAGCACAGTTATGCTTATGTTAAAAGTGTGAACCTTCTTCCACCTGTCAAAGTGACAGGGTGTGTTGTGTAACTGCCTTGTGTAATGAACTTACTCCTGGAAGACGTCATTAACGACAAAAATCTTTGACTTCCACTAGCGCCGAAATTAATATTCAGTTATTATCGTCTCTGCTGCTCTGCCGCTGCATTCAGATGGGATATGAGGAGCGTTAAGTTCCTCGGCATACTCTACTGTAGATATGCCAGTTGGTTTTTACTTATGGGTTTCACTAATCACTGGCGATATTCTTATCCTTTCACTTATGACCTCATTTGTTTGGTTGTATTTGTATCAGCCGTAATTCACTCTAAACTCAACCAGGCTCTTTCTCCACGTTCTCTCTTACCAGACTCATGTCCTGTTATTGGCCACAACAGTTCTGTAATAACACTGTTTGGGTTTCCGGGATGGCCTGAGCAAAGAACCGCAGAGTAAAATAAGATGTGGATGGGATAGAGTTGTCAGAAGGATTTCCAGAACACATGGGGATCTTGGGGCGTTTGAACAAAAGTTTTCTTTGAGAAATGAACCCAATTGGTCAGCTTATCGGCTGGATCAACACTGTATGGTTCTCATGGCACGTCTCCTTTTCCATGTACTATGAGGCCCCAGCGGGAAGAGAGGGCTGTGTGTGTGTGAGAGAGAGAGTGGGATGGAGGGAGGGGTTAAAGCATCCTAAGGAATGTGATGATTGTTTGAATTCCCCTGTTTATTGCAAGGGGAACTTGGGTATTCAATCTGGCACAGTCCAAAGTTGATCTTTTACATTCCAAAAATATTCTGATCCAGAGGAGGGGGGTGGGTGAAAACCCTGCCCTGTTGAGCAATGACATACATACATACATCATCTGATGCTTTGATTTCGAATCCCCCTTTGAGTATCAGAGCAGTAAATATAACTCCAGGAAGCAATGATTTCTGCTGCAAATTACAGGCATATTTACTCTGCGCACTGAGTAATATATTTCAGATCAAAGACAAACTGTAAAAGAGAAGAAACAGGAGTTGTATTTGTGTAACATTGGCAAAGAGGAAATGACAGCTGCCAGAGGACTTATGTACCTTGTCAAACAATCCCTCTTCCAACCACACAGACCCAGGTGCTGCCAAAACTACAGGGACCACCAGCTGTCCTACACGCCCTGACCACTAACACACTGCCAGGCCCTGATCCCTAACACACCGCCAGGCGCTGACCAATGACACACTACCAGGGACACCAAGCCCTGACCGATCACACGCTACCAGGCATACCATTTCTCTAGAACCCTGATTGCTACCAGGCACACCATTTCTCTAGAACCCTGATTGCTACCAGGCACACCATTTCTCTAGAACCCTCCACATTGCCTGATTGCTGCCAGGCACACAATTTCTCTAGAACTCGGCACGCTACCAGGCACACCATTTCTCTAGAACCCTCTGCCCCGCACTATGAATCTTGCTTCAGACCTTGGCGCAATTCTTCAGCCTCTCTTCCTGTCCTCCTTTCTCTCATTCTCAGTTTTTCCCACCGTGGGCCTTGGGGGGGAGGTACAGTATGTGTCATCTCCAAAATTCCTGTTCATTTAAGATAATAAGAGGAGTACTGTTCGGAGCTGGAGCTGGCTGTCTGGGGTGGCTGGTCCTACTGACGTCAGTTCGGCCTGCCTGCCCTGGGCCTGCCTGCCCTGGGCCTGCCGTGGGAAGAACCTCCCCTGGGTCTGGAGCTCTCTCAGATGGAGGAAAGTGCCATTAGTCTACTGACACTTCCCTTCCCGCTGTCTGGAATGAAGAGGAGGGAAGAGTATTGGGATACTGCGGAGAGTTTCTCATGGCCGTGTTTGGCTATTCTGGAGATGCAAAGTAGATAATACATGTTTACGTTCCGTTTATCCTAGAAAAGTAAGAGATAAAAGTAACAAATAATTAAAGAGCAGCAGTAAAATAACAATAGCGAGGCTATATACAGGGGGTACCGGTACAGAGTCAATGTGCGGGGCAACGGTGTTGAGGCAATTGAGGTACTTTGTACATGTTGGTAGAGTTAATAAGGTGACTATGCATAGATAATAAACAGAGAGTAGCAGCAAGGTAGAAGGGGGGGGGGATAGTCTGGTTAAACATTTGATTAGATGTTCAGGAGTCTTATGGCTTGGGACTAGAGGCTGTTTAGAAGCCTCTTTGACCTAGAGTTGGTGCTCCGATACCACGTTCCGTGCGGTAGCAGAGAGAACAGTCTATGACTGGGGTGGCTGGAGTCGGACAATTTTTAGAGCCTTCCTCTGACACCGCCTGATACAGAGATCCTGGATGGCAGGAAGCTTGGCCCCCGTGATGCACTGGGCATAACGCACTACCCTCTGTTGCCATACCAGGCGGTGATGCAACCCATCAGGATGCTCTTGGTGGTGCAGCTATAAAACCTTTTGAGGATCTGTGGACCCATGGCAAATATTTTCATTCTCCTGAGGGGGATTAGGTTTTGCCATTCCCTCTTCATGACTATTTGGTGTTCTTGGACCATGTTAGTTTGTTGGTGATGTGGATGCCAAGGAACTTGAACTCTCAACCTGCTCCACTGCAGCCCCGTCAATGAGAATGGGGGCGTGCTCGGTTCTCCTTTTCCTGTAGTCCACAATCATCTCCTTTGTCTTGATCACGTTGAGGGTGAGGTTGCTATCCTGGCACCACACGGGCAGGTCTCTGACCTTCCTCCCTATAAACTGTCTCATCATTGTTGGTGATCAGGCCTACCACTGTTGTGTTATTGGAAAACTTAATGATGGAGTTGGAGTCGTGCCTGGCCGTGCAGTCATGAGTGAAGAGGGAGTACAGGAGGGGACTGAGCACGCACTCCTGAGGGGCCCCTGCGTTGAGGATCAAAGTGGCGGATGTGTTGTTACCTACCCTTAGTACCTGGGGGCGGCCCATCAGGAAGTCCAGGATCCAGTTGCAGAAGGAGGCGTTTAGTCCTAGGGTCCTTAGCTTAGTGAGGAGCTTTGAGGGCAGTATGGTGTTGAACGCTGAACTGGAGGCAATGAATAGCATTCTTACGTAGGGGTTCCTTTTGTCCAGGTGTGAAAGGGCAGTGTGGAGTGCGGTATGCAAATTGGAGAGGGTATAGGGTTTCTGGGATAATGGTGTCGATGTGAGCCATGACCAGCCTTTCAAAGCACTTTATGGCTACAGATGTGAGTGCTACGGGTTGGTAGTCACTTAGGCAAGTTACCTTAGTGTTCTTGGTCACAGGGACTATGGTGGGAAAGGTTGAAAATGTCAGTGAAGACACTTGCCAGTTGATCAGCGCATGCTCGGAGTACACGGACGCCAGCTGTATGGTGTTTCCTCTGACACATTGGTGCAGCTGGCTTCCGGGTTAAGCTGGCATTGTGTTAAGAAGCAGTGCAGTCGTGTTTCGGAGGATGCATGGCTCTCGACCTCTGCCTCTTCTGAGTCCGTAGAGGAGTTGCAGTGATGGGACAAGATTGTAACTACCAATTGGATACCATGAAAAAAAGGCAAATAAATATGCTGGGGTAAGTTGAGCAGTTTCATTTACATTCAGCATCGCTCCGTCAAGGGAAATATAGTATTATTTCTATCAAAGATTTCTACATATATTTTGTGATGTTGTGTATCCCTGTAAATACCCAGAATTCATGTAAACATTAAAGTTTTGAAAACACAGCTTGTCCAAAAAAATATGTGGTCTCTTGACACAACTTACCCCGGGGTATGGGGTAAATTGATCCACGGGACAGGGTAAGTAAAGATGAACTGAAGTAAATATTAACATTGCTTTTTATACCATGACTATCTTTATTTCCCAAACACAATTTGACGCAATCACAATTGTATTTTTTTTCTTTTATTAAATTTAAGAATTAGGTTTAACATCTGACATACACTTTGTACTTTTTCCCCCTTTTAACATAGGCCAGGCCCTGTTGTTACCTCATATCCCAGGGATAATGCCTTGCTGCATTATCCCTGGCTGCACCTAGGAAGAAAACACTTATATTTGCTCAACTTGTCATTTTAAATATATATATATATATATATATATATATATTCAAATGTAACCTTTATTTAACTAGACAAGTAATTTAAGAACAAATTCTTATTTACAATGACAGCATACCCCACGCAAACAGTGGGCCAATTGTGCGCCGCCCTATAGGACTCCCAATCACAGCCAGATGTGATACAGCCTGGATTTGAACCAGGGACTTTCACCTCTTGCACTCAGATGCAGTGCCTTAGACCACTGAGCTAAACCATTGGCTCAACTAACCCCAATGCAAACATTTTGACCATATTAGTCCACATACTGTAGCTACAAGGATGCACTATCAAATCAAATCAAATGTATTTATATAGCCCTTCTTACATCAGCTGATATCTCAAAGTGCTGTACAGAAACCCAGCCTAAAACCCCAAACAGTAAGCAATGCAGGTGTAGAAGCACGGTGGCTAGGAAAAACTCCCTAGAAAGGCCAAAACCTAGGAAGAAACCTAGAGAGGAACCAGGCTATGAGGGGTGGCCAGTCCTCTTCTGGCTGTGCTATCTTCAGATATATTAAATATTATTATTATATATAGATATATTATAGAGACTCCAACTGATGTATGGAAGAATCTTAAAAGTATCTTCTTTGGTTTAGAGACAATAATCATGAAACCTATAACACAATAAAATCATTTGAAAATCAGTTTTTGGGACCTAGCTTGCTTACCACTTTTTCCATGTGGTTTCTTCCTTCACAGACTGATGAAATTATAATCTCTTCCTAAATATTTTTTTTAATTATACATTTTGTTTTGGGTATCCCAGAAACAAGTGTGTCTCAGCATACCTCTCTGGCTCAACTTACCCCACTTTCCCCTACATGTTATATTTAGGACATGCAGTGGAGTGCAGGTTTATGCAGGTTTATCCCACCCCCCCCCCCTCCCCGGCCATTAAATAAATGATTAACATTCTTTATTGGAGCTGCTCCTGTGGAATGTAATGGTTCGCTTTCCTTCTGGGCGTCATGTGAAGTGACACTCTCCTAATAAACACAGATTTATTGTTTCAGAGAAGTGGAATAATAGGTTTGCTTTTTTAGGCCTGACACTTTTTATTAGATTTTTCCACTTCCCTAATAATGTTGCATTGTTTTTGTTTTCTAAGTACACTAAGAACTTGTTGTCATGACATATGTAACGGATGTGAAATGGCTTGCTAGTTAGCGGGTACGCGCTACTAGCGTTTCAATCAGTTACGTCACTTGCTCTGAAACCTAGAAGTAGTGTTGCACCTTGCTCTGCAAGGGCCGCGGCCTTTGTGGAGCGATGGGTAACGATGCTTCGTAGGCGACCGTTGTTGATGTGTGCAGAAGGTCCCTGGTTCGTGCCCGTGTCGGGGCGAGGGGAAGGTTTAAAGTTATACTATTACACATAAAAACAGCAAACAGAGATATTTTCCATTCCTGCTAGTCACATTATGCAGAAAAAAGGTGACTAACTGCCAACAAATCGAATCAAATACATTTGTATTTGTCACAAGCTGTCACGATCGTGTGGGGGAGAGATGGACCAAAACGCAGCATTTGGAAAATAAGCCATCTTCCTTTTATTGAGAAGAAGGAAAAAACGAAACAAAAACACTTACAAACTAACCAAAACAATAAACGACCGTGAAGCTAATAAACGTAGTACACACACAGGCTACAAACGTTCAGACATAGACAATTACCCACAACAAACTAAAGCCTATGGCTACCTTAAATATGGCTCCCAATCAGAGACAACAGAAATCAGCTGTCTCTAATTGGGAACCCATTCAGGCAACAATAGACTTTCCTAGACGACTACACCCAACATAGACACAGCTAGACACTTTCACTCAACACAAACCCATACACTGCACCCAACACCCCCTTTACCATATAACCACCCAAAACCGACAAAACATAAAACATTACCCCATGTCACACCCTGACCTGACTAAAATAATAAAGAAAACAAAGAATACTAAGGCCAGGGCGTGACACAAGCGCCAAATACAACAGGTGTAGTAGACCTTACTGTGAAATGCAGAATACAACAGGTGTAGTAGACCTTACCGTGAAATGCAGAATACAACAGGTGTAGTAGACCTTACCGTGAAATGCAGAATACAACAGGTGTAGTAGACCTTACCGTGAAATGCAGAATACAACAGGTGTAGTAGACCTTACCGTGAAATGCAGAATACAACAGGTGTAGTAGACTTTACCGTGAAATGCAGAATACAACAGGTGTAGTAGACTTTACCGTGAAATGCAGAATACAACAGGTGTAGTAGACTTTACCGTGAAATGCAGAATACAACAGGTGTAGTAGACTTTACCGTGAAATGCAGAATACAACAGGTGTAGTAGACTTTACCGTGAAATGCAGAATACAACAGGTGTAGTAGACTTTACCGTGAAATGCAGAATACAACAGGTGTAGTAGACTTTACCGTGAAATGCAGAATACAACAGGTGTAGTAGACTTTACCGTGAAATGCAGAATACAACAGGTGTAGTAGACTTTACCGTGAAATGCAGAATACAACAGGTGTAGTAGACTTTACCGTGAAATGCAGAATACAACAGGTGTAGTAGACTTACCGTGAAATGCAGAATACAACAGGTGTAGTAGACTTTACCGTGAAATGCAGAATACAACAGGTGTAGTAGACTTTACCGTGAAATGCAGAATACAACAGGTGTAGTAGACTTTACCGTGAAATGCAGAATACAACAGGTGTAGTAGACTTTACCGTGAAATGCAGAATACAACAGGTGTAGTAGACTTTACCGTGAAATGCAGAATACAACAGGTGTAGTAGACTTTACCGTGAAATGCAGAATACAACAGGTGTAGTAGACCTTTACCGTGAAATGCAGAATACAACAGGTGTAGTAGACTTTACCGTGAAATGCAGAATACAACAGGTGTAGTAGACTTTACCGTGAAATGCAGAATACAACAGGTGTAGTAGACTTTACCGTGAATGCAGAATACAACAGGTGTAGTAGACTTTACCGTGAAATGCAGAATACAACAGGTGTAGTAGACTTTACCGTGAAATGCAGATACAACAGGTGTAGTAGACTTTACCGTGAAATGCAGAATACAACAGGTGTAGTAGACTTTACCGTGAAATGCAGAATACAACAGGTGTAGTAGACTTTACCGTGAAATGCAGAATACAACAGGTGTAGTAGACTTTACCGTGAAATGCAGAATACAACAGGTGTAGTAGACTTTACCGTGAAATGCAGAATACAACAGGTGTAGTAGACTTTACCGTGAAATGCAGAATACAACAGGTGTAGTAGACTTTACCGTGAAATGCTTACTTACAAGCCCTTAACCAACAACGCAGTTCAATAAACATGTCAAGAAAATATTTACTAAATAAACTAAAGTGAAAAGAAACAACAACAAAAACATCTAAAAGTAACACAAGAAATTACATTTATTTTGTATTTGTTTTTATGTAAACTTTATTTCACTAGGCAAGTCAGTTAAGAACAAATTCTTGTTTTACAATGACGGCCTACCCTGGCCAAACCCTCCCTTCACCCGGACGACGCTGGGCCAATTGTGTGCTGCCCTATAACAAGGCTATATACGCGGGTAACAGTTCCAAGTCAATGTGCGGGGGTACAGGTTAGTCGAGGTCATTTGTAAAGTGACTATGCACAGATAATAAACAGCGAATAGCAGCAGTATAAAAACAAGAGGGGGGGACAGTCTATGACTTGAGTGACTGGAGTCTTTGACAATTTTTTGGGCTTTCCTCTGACACCACCTAGTCTGTAGGTCCTGGGTGTCAAGAAGCTTGGACCGAGTGATGTACTCTGCCGTACGCACTACCCTCTGTAGCGCCTTACGGTCAGATGCCGAGCAGTTGCCGTACCAGCCGGTGACTAACACTAACTACTGTAGCGTTGACTTACACCAAGTTGTAGGGAGTCACCACCCGCACTCTCCGTTTTTACCTGACACATCATTTTGTTCTCACTCCATCTATTTTAAATTTTTTTATACGTCCTTCCTTATTATTTTCCCCTGAATGTTGTAATAACGTGCTGAACTTGAATTAATGCTATTCTCTGTTTTTATTTAAACATTTTTTTTGGGGGGGGGGGGGCAAACCATCCACTTACTGTAAGCAGTGCTTAATTTGAGCCGGATCCTGCCGGGAAAACAGTATCCGTCACCTCACCATTTTGGACTGTTTCGTTCAGGAACCTATTTGGCGGATCCAGTACCTCTCCCGCCATGAAAAATATTTTTACTTTTTTTCAATGTAACAACTCTAATAAAAGTGATTTAAGTTCATTCGAGTTTCCTCATCATTAATTATCCTGCCACCCCCCAAAAACAGTTAAAATGAAAAAGTATAATTTGTGCAACAATGGTTTGTGCAACATGCCAACCTCTCTCTCTCTCTCTCTCTCTCTCTCTCTCTCTCTCTCTCTCTCTCTCTCTCTCTCTCTCTCTCTCTCTCTCTCTCTCTCTCACTCTCACTCTCACTCTCTCGCTCCTCTCTCTCCTCTCTCCTCTCATCTCTATCTCTCTCTCTCTCTCTCTCTCTCTCTCTCTCTCTCTCTCTCTCTCTCTCTCTCTCTCTCTCTCTCTCCTCTCTCTCTCTCTCTCTCTCTCTCTCTCTCTCTCTCTCTCTCTCTCTCTCTCTCTCTCTCTCTCTCGCATTGAGATTGTAATGTAAAGCGCTATAAAAGTTTACGAAATTATTATTATTATGGAACGGTTACCTAGTTATATAAAGGTTAAATAAAATAACAAAATAAAAAATAACAATTTATATTGATAAGTCAATTCATACAATTTCATTCTTTCACCAGATGATATAGTTATTTTAAAGCAGTTGTACACAAGAGGGCGTGATAAAAAAAGTTGTTTTGCCCAAGCTCGAGAGTACAATCGCTTTTCTACAACCGGTTACCAATTAAATATATTTTTTTATATAGGCCTAGTCCCAACACATCTATGGTTGCTAGCCAAGCCGGCTGGCCAATTATTCCAGTTAGAGATGCGTTCCAGTCATTAAGTATTTTTGTTCTATATCTCTGGACGCTACCCAGTCGTTCATTCTAAATGCTTTTATCTCTTGCTTGCTAGCTAGCCAACTATGGCTAACACAGTCAGTTCAAACAGTGCAGCTATAATAACAGAAAAGTAGCTGCATTTGCGTTTGTTTAAGCTGTTTTGGATACATCCATAACAATGGGCTAATGAGTCGCTATTTTGCCTGTCATAGAAGATGTGCTCTCTCGTCAGGACACTGTTCAGAGGAGCTAGCCAACAACACCGCTAACACAATCACTTCAAACTGAAGCTGGTAAGACAGCAAACTAGCTGCATTTTATGTTGTTTTACCTGTTTTTCTATTGACATTTCTTTGTATATATCCATAAAAATGATGTCCGTTCATTCTATTGATTAGGTTGCCAAAGACGCAACCTAGTTGTAAAGTCCTTTTGTTGTTTATCTATGGATGGGGCACAGTCGTTCGTTCTAAATTCTCTTGTCCCTTGCTTGCTAACTAGCCAACTATGGCTAACACAGTCACGTCAAATAGTGCAGCTAGAATAACAGCTAAGTAGATGCATTTTATTTTGTTTCACCTATTTTTCTATTGACATTTCTTTGTATAATATACCCATAAAACTGATGCTCGATTCATGTCCGTCCTGACACGTTAATTCATTCTCAATAGTGGAGATCAAATGTCAATATTAAAACAAGTTTGCAAATATCGAGAGACAGACAGCAATGTTTGTATATCCTTTCTGGTGCAGGCGTTCCGCTAGCGACCCACCTCGACAACATCCGGTGAAATTGCAGCGCGCCAAATTCAAAATACAGAAATAGTCATAATAAACATTCATAAAACATACAAGTGTTATACATTGGCTTAAACTTTAACTTCTTGTTAATCCAATTTGTTAGATTTCAAAAGGCTTTACGGCGAAAGCATACCATGCGATTATCTGAGGACAGCGCCACGCTTACAAAAGCATACAAACATTTTACAACCAAGTAAAGGAATTACAAAAGTCAGAAATATAAATAAAATTAATCACTTACCTTTGAGGATCTTCATATGGTTGCAGTCACAAGAGTCCCAGCTACACAATAAATGTTAGTTTTGTTTGATAAAGTCCCTCTTTATATCCCCAAAATTTCGTTTTGTTGGCACATTTTGTTCAGTAATCCACTGGCTCAAAGGCAGTCAAAACATGCAGACGAATACATCCTAATAGTACCGGTAAAGTTTGTTGAAACATGTCAAACGATGTTTATAATTAATCCTCAGGTTGTCAATTGTCCAATTATATGCATATCCTAGCTTCTGGGCCTGAGTAACAGTCAGTTTACTTTGGGCACGCTTCTCATCCAGACGTCGAAATACTGCCCCCAAGTCATAAGAAGATATACATCTGTTGTTGCAAACCAAATGTTAGTCTAGAAGCAGTGGCGATCAAGTTAAGGAATTGGCTGGCTAGGCTGATTTGACACTGGATGCACAGGAATTTCTCAGATGGAACAGAAAACAAGATTGTAGGCTTACCCGTGCTAAGCGTGTTTTATAGTATGGCTTAGAACGCGTCACCACCAATCACAAGGCTTGTTTTGACCAACGCATTGTAGAATGGTCACATTGCTTCAGACATGAGCAGATCGTTAATTATTTTTGCATAGTTACTATGCAAAAGAACTGGTGATCCGTTCTAAACAAAATGTTTGCTATGCAGGCTGGATAACGTTCGTGTCCCTTGCTAGCTAGCTCAGTCACGTCCAACACTGAACCTGGAATGACAGTACATTAGCTGCATTTTAGTTTGTTTTAGCTTTTTTTCTGTTGGTATTTATTTGGATATGTTCATGATAATGACGCTGATGTGTGATTTCGACTGGCTCAGAAACAGTTGTCTCGTCTGGGCACCGTTCACTTTATGCATGGTACTACAGAGATCGACATTCAAAAGTGAAGCATTGTTTCCAACGTCGGACAGGCAGATAGTGAGTCTTATATTCATTTTTGTAGTAATAATGTATACTTTTTATCTTTTGAGTACTCTAAATGGGTGGGCCTGGCAGGTCCGGGCCTACGCCCCTGCTCAGATTATCAGTTTGTCAGTGCCAAAGGAGCCTGTCATTTCGATAATTTGTCCGGTATTAAGTCTCCAATCATGTAAAATGAGGTAGAAATGCATGAATTGCATTTTCCCGGACACTAGGCTACAAAAATGTTTCCCCTTGTGTGCAAGTTCTGTAAATGCCTCTACATGGACAGCTCTATGCCTTGCATGCACCATTTTTTTTCTCAATCGTTCCGGTACCTCAGCTCCCCAGGTCACATTCCTCTCAAACGGACTTTCTGTTCCAGGAGGACTTTTTGTTCCGGCACCTCCTGATTTACAAATTAAACACTGAGCATAACAAGGTCACTAGCTAGGGGCTGCTGCAAACTTGGCATCAGTCGGTCCAGAATGCTCTACTACTGCTCTACTATACACACTAGAAATACCAGCTCACTTGTCAAATGACACATTAGTGAACTGGATATAAGATTTAAGTGTGCCAGCACAATGCTGCCAACACTCTCATCTCTTACCCGATCTCCCTCTGTCTGATAGACTTTGAAAACTGTTCTTGTTAACCCTTGTGTGGTGTTCATGTTTTTGTTATTCACTCATTGTCAATGTCTGATGGACCCACAACATTATTGTTTTTTTAAAACAATACAGCCATAACAATTTACGTACAAATACTTAATACTTAGATGTTGACTTATATCAATTACAAGTTATATAGACAGCATACACGGTTAATATTTGCTATTTACCTCTGCTAGATCACATTTATCAATAAAAGCCCTATTCGTTTTTTTAAAATACCATTTTTGTAAGCAAAAATCAATTATAATCAAGACATGAGTGGAATAAATCATGTGTATCTTGAACAACTATAAATGATACAAGGTTTTCATCATTATATATGTTTTTTGCTTTAAACCGAAGAAATTGGAAGGACAAATTTTACATACAGTATTTTAATGAAATGATAAATTGAGCCCCATTGAACACATGTTAAGGCCGGTCTACACATCACATGAGGGAAAGAGTTTTACTGTGTCTTTGTTGCAAATGTATTTCTTGCACTTAATGCATGTGTACTGTGTCTTCCTGTCCTTCTTGGGTCCACACACAGGAGTTACTGCTCTTGTTAAGGGAGATCTTCATTTCTTCAGTTGATTACTTGGAAACAGGTCATTTGCTGCTAACTCCACCCTCAAAACAAGAGAGGAAGACGCCAGTTGTCTGCTGTACTGCCTTTGTTCTCCTTGGTGGTTAGCTTCTTTTCCCTCGCTACTCTCTTCCTCAACCTCAGTCCAGACTTTTTCTCTTTCTTTCTCTCTCTGTGTCTCTCTCTGTGTCTCTCTCTGTGACTCTCTCTACTTCTTCCTCTTCAGTTTACCAGCTTTCTTTCTCCTCCCTGTGTGGATAAGAAGCTCTTCCAAGGAATTCAATGGCCAAGTTCAGGCCCTTGAAGTGACTGGCTTTGATTCCAAGGCCTCATTTTCCTCTCTCTGTTCTCTTTTTTCCTCCTCCCTTTTAAAGCAGGATACTCTTAGTTCACTCCTTTTCTCCAATCTATCTCTTTCTGTCTTCTTTCTCTCCTCCTTTGTCCACCAAACATGTAAATATAAGCATCTCTTGCAAATATACAATGATGAATATATGACTACAGTTAGCATATACAGTGCATGTGTCTTATGTTGGTATACTGTAGCTTTTGTCAAATTTTGCCCCATTCTAGATCTGAAAATTATTACATGTTCATTTATGAACTTTAAAATAAATGTTTCTTTGAAAACAAGTGATACTTCAGAGGTGTTAAGTCATACTGTATACATTCTGTATACTTCTGGTCCTTCTTTGGACACTGTGTTAACAACCCTCCAGATGAGCTTCAATGCCACACAACTCTCCTTCCATGGCCTCCAACTGATCTTAAATACAAGTAAAACTAAATGCATGCTTTTCAACCGATCGCTGCCTGCACCTGCCCGCCCGTCCAGCATCACTACTCTGGACGGTTCTAACTAAGAATATGTGGACAACTAATATTAAACTCTCCTTCCAGACTCACATCAAACATCTCCAATCCAAAGTTAAATCTAGAATTGGCTTCCTATTTTGAAACAAAGCATCCTTCACTCATGCTGCCAAACATACCCTTGTAAAACTGACCATCCTACCGATCCTCGACTTCGGCAATGCCATTTACAAAATAGCCTCCAATACCCTACTCAATAAATTGGATACAGTCTATCACAGTGCCATCCGTTTTGTCACCAAAGCCCCATATACTACCCACCAATGCGACCTGTACGCTCTCGTTGGCTGGCCCTCGCTTCATACTTGTCGTCAAACCCACTGGCTCCAGGTCATCTACAAGACCCTGCTAGGTAAAGTCCCCCCTTATCTCAGCTCGCTGGTCACCATAGCAGCACCAACCTGTAGCATGCGCTCCAGCAGGTATATCTCTCTGGTCACCCCCAAAACCAATTCCACCTTTGGCCGCCTCTCCTTCCAGTTTTCTGCTGCCAATGACTGGAACAAACTACAAAAATCCCTGAAACTGGAAACACTTATCTCCCTCACTAGCTTTAAACACCAGCTGTCAGAGCAGCTCACATATTACTGCACCTGTACATAGCCCATCTATAATTTACCCCAAACAACTACCTCTCCCCCTACTGTATTTATTTATTTTGCTCCTTTGCACCCCATTATTTATATTTCTACTTTACATATTCTTCCACAGCAAATCAACCATTCCAGTGTTTTACTTGCTATATTGTATTTACTTCGCCACCATGGCCTTTTTTTGCCTTTACCTCGCTTATCTCACCTCATTTGCTCACATTGTATATAGACTTATTTGTCTACTGTATTATTGACTGTATGTTTGTTTTACTCCATGTGTAACTCTGTGTTGTTGTATGTGTCGAATTGCTTTGCTTTATCTTGGCCAGGTCGCAATTGTAATTAGGAACTAGTTCTCAAGTTGCCTACCTGGTTAAATAAAGGTGATTTTTTTTATTTTTTATAAATACATTTACACTTATCAACAAAATTCTTCCACATTTTTTAAATTGTATATATTTGTTTACAAAGTATGTCTACAAGTGATAGATAGGCATCTAATGAAAGCCCTAATACATTTCCTCTCTTCTGATGACATAGACATGTTCGCATGGCGGGCCCGGGCGAGTGGTGCCTGCATGACAATGGTGCTTCTCCCTGACTTTCTCATTTGCTCGACTCTATTGATGACAACAGCTGAATTAATTAGCGCTATATTGTCATGTTAGATTTGCTGAAGGTATGATAGATACCACAGAGCAATGACCTGTGGTTCTTGTGCCTGGTTGCACTTCACACACGTCTGTTGTTGTGCTCTTAAGAAAGCCACTGAGTGGAATCTTCCACAACAGCCACCCACATGGGGTGTATTCATTAGTGCACACTATAGCGCATCAAAACAATATTTTTTATTTGACAAATAAAACAAATATAATCTCGGCTGGGGCTGTAAGAGGCACCAGCTACATGTTCACTGGAATAACAGAGGGAGAGAAGAACTGGGAGGGAGAGAGAGAAGGACTGGGAGGAGGGAGATACAAATCTGGGAGAGCGGGAGAGGGAGGAAGGAAGGGAGGGAGGGACGGAAGAGAGAAAGAGAGAGAGATAGAGAGGAGGGATGGAGGGAGAGAAGGGGGAGGGAGAGAGATATAAATCTGGGAGGAAGAGAGAGGACTGGGAAGGAGAGAGAAGAACTGGGAGGGCAGCCAGTATCAGCAAGCAGCTCTCAGAGTCCAGCTGGTTCATAGCATCCAGGGTCTACTTCAAGGACCTCTCTCCCTCCATCCCTCTCTCTCTCCCTCCCTCTCTATCCCTCATCTCTCTCTTTCCCTCCATCCCTCTCTCTCTCCCTCCCTCTCTCTCCCTCATCTCTCTCTTTCCCTCCATCCCTCTCTCTCTTTCCCTCCATCCCTCTCTCTCTCTCCCTCCACCCCTCTCTCTCTCCCTCCATCCCTCTCTCTCTTTCCCTCCATCCCTCTCTCTCTCTCCCTCCATCCCTCTCTCTCTCTCCCTTCATCCCTCTCTCTCTCTCCCTCCATCCCTCTCTCTCTCTCCCTTCATCCCTCTCTCTCTTTCCCTCCATCCCTCTCTCTCTCTCCCTAATCTCTCTCTCCCTTCATCCCTCTCACTCTTTCCCTCCATCCCTCTCTCTCTCTCCCTCCATCCCTCTCTCTCCCTCCATCCCTCTCTCTCTCCCTCCATCCCTCTTTCTCTTTCCCTCCATCCCTCTCTCTCTCTCCCTCAGTCCCCCTCTCTCTCTCCCTCCATCCCCCTCTCTCTCCCTCCCTCCCCCTCTCTCTCTCCCTCCATCCCTCTCTCTCTTTCCCTCCATCCCTCTCTCTCTCTCCCTCTATCCCTCTCGCTCGCTCTCTCCCTCCATCCCTCTCTCTCTCTCCCTCCATCCCTCTCGCTCTCCCCAATCATTTCTTATCTCCCTCTCTCTCTCCCTCATCTCTCTCTCCCTTCATCCCTCTCTCTCTCTCCCTCCATCCCTCTCTCTCCCTCCATCCCTCTCTCACTCCCTCCATCCCTCTCTCTCTTTCCCTCCATCCCTCTCTCTCTCTCCCTCCATCCCCCTCTCTCTCTCCCTCCATCCCCCTCTCTCTCTCCCTCCATCCCCCTCTCTCTCCCTCCATCCCCCTCTCTCTCTCCCTCCATCCCTCTCTCTCTTTCCCTCCATCCCTCTCTCTCGCTCCCTCCATCCCTCTCGCTCTCTCCCTCCATCCCTCTCTCTCGCTCCCTCCATCCCTCTCGCTCTCTCCCTCCATCCCTCTCGCTCTCTCCCTCCATCCATCCCTCTCTCTCTCCCTCCATCCCTCTCTCTCTCCCTCCATCCCTCTCCTACTCTTCCTCCATCCCTCTCTCTCTCCCCAATCACTTCTTATCTCCCTCCCCCTCTCTCCCTCATCTCTCTCTCCCTACCCCTCTCTCTCGCTGTGACAGAATAGAGACTGTATAGGACAAATCAGGTAGGTCTCTCCCGTTTTGTCAATTTTGCTTCAAATTGGTTCCTAGTGAATACACGCATGGGCTCTGTAACATGGCTGCTGTTGGCCTCTTCAGGTCTGGGAGCTGGACTAGACTCTCTTATACAGTCTAATGTGTCCCTTCTATTAGCCTAGTATTGCAGTTTCTAAAAAGCACTGTACATTTTTGGTTTCCACATACAAGAAGGCTACTTAAGATTATGCAGAAATTATATTTGTCCCCTTTTGTTATCCATATAATATGTTTCTCCTACTGCTGTAGTGGCTGCACAGCTGACTGGGGCTGTAGTGCACTACTTTTGACCAAAGCCCAATGAGCCCTGGTCAAAATTAGTGAACTATATAGGGAATAGGGTGCCATTTCGAACGGAGGCTGGGACTCCTCTCAGTGAATGATTTGCCTTGTAGACCTATCACACTATCACGTTTCAGGTAAGACCCACATGTGACTGTGTCAAAGTAACAATGTATATTACAGCAACAGGGGCAGGCAAACGACAGGTCAAAGCAGGCAGGGGTCAATAATCCAGAGTAGTCGTGCAAAGGTACAGGACGACAGGCAGGCTCAGGGCGGGCAGAAAAGGTCAACACCGGGAAAAACAGGAACAATCAAGAGACAGGAACAGAGGGAAAAGTGGTGGAGGGGGTGGAGAGAATCACCACAGGTGAAACAGATCAGGGTGTGACACACACATCACATTTGTTGATAATACCAAGTAGCATGGGATATCCAGGAGCTCTGTTCTGCTCTTCACGAACATGCTCCTCTTTTGTCTGCAAAAAAGCAAATTATACCTATTTGATGACACTAAAATATTTTCCTCACCATACTTCTGTATGTTCCTTGATCCAGCCTGCCTGGTGGCAGACATTGGTGTGTTGGATAAAGGCCTGCATGTTAGTGTGATCAGCCATGGTAAATTGGGGACAGAAGCCAGGGGACTGTTGTCACACAGCAGTTGTGCTAGGGAGGGGTCACGCTCAGGAGTGTTATCCATGTGTCTGACTGTGGGGTAAGGAGAGCAGAGGAAAACGAGATGGCCTTGCTGCAAAGCCCCCGGAGTGGGGAGCCATGCTCAGAGTTCACCTGCTAATCTGGGCTGGGGCTGTAAGAGGCACCAGCTGCATGTTCAAGGATTTGAGGGAGGGAGGAGTGGAGAGAGAAGGACTGGGAGGGCAGCCAGTATCAGCAGGCAGCTCTCAGAGTCCAGCTGGTTCATAGCATCCAGGGTCTACTTCAAGGACCTCTCTCCCTCCATCCATCCCTCTCTCTCTCCCTCTCCCTCCATCCCTCTCTCTCTCCCTCCATCCCTCTCTCCCTTTACCTCCATCCCCCTCTCTCTCCCTCCATCCCTCTCTCCCTCTCCCTCTCCCTCCATCCCTCTCTGGCTCTCCCTCCATCCCTCTCTCTCTCTCCCTCCATCTCTCTCTCCCTCCATCCCTCTCTCTTTCTTGTACTCCCTCTCTCTCCTTCCTCCCTCTCTTCCTACCCCTCTCTCTTGCTCTCTCCCCCCTTTCACCCTCACTCTCTTTCTTCCTACCCATTACTTTCTCTCTCCCTCTTCTATTGTTTACCTTTTTATCTCCCTCCCTGCCTCCCTCCCTGTCCTCTCTTATCATCTCTCCGTCACCATCCCATCATATCTCTCTATCATCTTCCTCTTTGCTTCCTTAACTCCCCTTCTCTCTCCCTCTACCACTCTCTCTTTTCTCCCTCTCTCTCTCTGCCTCTGTCTCTCTCTCTCTCTCTCATTCTCTCTCTTACTCAATTCAATTCAAGGGGCTTTATTGACATGGGAAACATATGTTTACATTGCCTAAGCAAGTGAAATGGATAAACAAAAGTGAAATTATGTAACGGCTGTCTAATGCCTCCTCCTCGGATGAGGAGGAGGAGTAAGGGTCGGACCAAAACGCAGCGTTGTATGCAGACATAATGGATATTTATTAAAGAAAGACGAAACACGAAAACTCTTACACAAACTACAATACAACAAACGACATAGAGAGACCTGAACTTGAGCACTTACATAAGACGCGAAGTACGCACGAACAGGAAAGACTAGCCAAACGAACGAACGAACGAAACAGTCCCGTGTGGTGACACAGACACAGGAACAATGACCCACAAACAAACAGTGAGAACAGCCTACCTTAATATGGTTCTCAATCAGAGGAAACGTCAAACACCTGCCTCTAATTGAGAACCATATCAGGCAACACATTTAACCCCACATAGAAACACATAACATAGACTACCCACCCAGCTCACGTCCTGACCAACTAAACAAAGTTAAACAAAGGAAAATAAGGTCAGGAACGTGACAAATTAGCAATAATTGAACAGTAAATATTACACTCACACAAGTCTCAAAAGAATAAAGACATTTCAAATGTCATATTATGTCTATATACAGTGTTGTAGTGATGTGCAAATATGTGCAAATTAAAAAAGTAAAAATAAATAAATATTGGTTGTATTTACAATGGTGTTTGTTCTTCACTGTTTGTCCTTTTCTTGTAGCAGCAGGTCACAGATCTTGCTGCTGTGATTGCTTTCAATACTTTGTATGTCTGTGTAATCTGAGGGAAATGTGTGTCTGTAATACGATCATATATTTGGCAGGAGGTTAGGAAGTGCATCTCAGTCTCCACCTCATTTTGTGGGCAGTGTGCACATAGCCCGTCTTCTCTTGAGAGCCAGGTCTGCCAATGGCAACCTTTCTCAATAGCAAGGCTATGCTCACTGAGGCTGTACATAGTCAAAGCTTTCCTTAATTTTGGGACAGTCACAGTGGCCAGAATTCTCAATTTGGTGTTTGTCCCATTTTGTGAATTCTTGGTTGGTGAGCGGACCCCAGACCTCACAACCATGAAGGGCAATGGGTTCTATAACTGATTCAAGTGTTTTTTACCAGATCCTAATTTTTATGTCAAATTTTATGTTCCTTTTCATGCCATAGAAGGCCCTTCTTGCCTGGTCTCTCAGATTCACAGCTTTGTGGAAGTTACCTGTGGCGCTGATGTTTAGGATGAGGTATGTATAGTTTTTTATGTGCTCTAGGGAAATTATGTCTACATGGAATTTGCATTTGTGATCCTGGCAACTGGACCTTTTTTGGAACACCATTATTTTTGTCTTATTGAAATTTATTGTCATGGCCCAGGTCTGACAGAATCTGTGCAGAAGATCTAGGTGCTGCTGTAGGACCTCCTTTGTTGGTGACAGAAGCACCAGATCATCAGCAAACAGTAGACATTTGACTTCAGATTCTAGTAGGGTGAGGCTGGGTGCTGCAGACTGTTCTAGTGCCCTTGCCAATTCGTTGATATATATGTTGAAGAGGGTGGGGCTTAAGCTGCATCCCTGTCTCACCCCACGGTCCTGTGGGAAGAAATGTGTGTTGTTTTTGCCAATTTTAACCGCACACTTGTTGTTTGTGTACATGGATTTCATAATGTCGTATGTTTTTCCTCAAACACCACTTTCCATAAATGTGTATAGCAGACCTTCATGCCAAATTGAGTCAAAGGAATTTTTAAAACTCAACAAAGCATGAGAAGACTTTGCCTTTGTTTTGGTTTGTTTATTTGTCAATTAGGGTGTGCATGGTGAATACGGGGTCTGTCGTACGATAATTTGGTAAAAAGCCAATTTGACATTTGCTCAGTACATTGTTTTCACTGAGGAAATGTACGAATCTGCTGTTAATGATAATGCAGAGGATTTTACCAAGGTTCCTGTTGACGCATATCCCACAGTAGTTATTGGTGTCAAATGTGTCTCCACTTTTGTGGATTGGGGTGATCAGTTCATGGTTCCAAATATTGGGGAAGATGCCAGAGCTAAGGATGATGTTACAGAGTTTTAGTATAGCCAATTGGAATTTGTTGTCTTTATATTTGATAATTTCATTGAGGATACCATCAACACCACAGTCCTTTTTGGGTTGGAGGGTTTTTATTTTGTCCTGTAGTTCATTCAAGGTAATTGGAGAATCCAGTGGGTTTTGGTATTCTTTAATAGTTGATTCTAAGAGTTGTATTTGATCATGCGTAGGTTTTTGCTGTTTGTTCTTTGTTATAGAGCCAAAAAGATTGGATTAGTGGTTTACCCATACATCTCCATTCTGGATACATAATTCTTTGTGTTGTTGTTTGTTTAGTGTTTTCCAATTTTCCCAGAAGTGGTTAGAGTCTATGGATTCTTCAATTCCATTGAGCTGATTTCTGACATGCTGTTCCTTCTTGTTCCGTAGTGTATATGTCACGACTTCTACCGAAGTCGTTGCCTCTCCTTGTCCGGGCGGTGTTCGGCGGTCGACTTCACCGGTCTTCTAGCCATCATCGATCCACTTTTCATTTTCCATTGGTTTTGTCTTGTCTTCCCACACACCTGTTGTCAATCCCATTCATTATCTGTTGTGTATTTAACCCTCTGTTTCCCTTCATGTGTTTGTCAGAGATTGTTCGTTGTCAAGTGTTGTGTTGATTGTGTATAGGTGTGCGTAGGGTCTTCGTACCCAGATTTGTTTTATGTTTTTTCCGTGAGTGTTATGGAGCAGATTACTGGGACTTTAATTAAAGTACTCCATTCTACACTCTATTTGACTCTCCTGCGCCTGACTTCCTCTGCCACTTATACACGCCATTGTGACAGTATATTCGTATTGTTTTAGTGATTCACCATTGTGAAGGCATAGACTCAGGTTTTCTGGGTCTCTATGTTTTTACTTGGACAGGTGTCTCAATTTCTTTCTTAGGTTTTTACATTCTTCATCAAAACATTTGTCATTGTTGTTAATTTTCTTCGGTTTTCTGTTCAAATTTAATAGGGAAGCTGAGAGGTCACATATACAGTTACAATTTTCTACTGCCAAGTTTACACATTCACTATTACAGTGGGACATTTTGTCCAGGAAGTTGTCTAAAAGGGATTGAATTTGTTGTTGCCTAATTGTTTTTTTGGTAGGTTTCTACACTACATTCCTTCCATATATAGCATTTCTTAATATTACTCAGTTCCTTTGGCTTTGATGCCTCTTGATTGAGTATTGCTCTGTTCAAGTAGACTGTGATTTTGCTGTGATCTGATAGGGTGTCAGTGGGCTGACTGTGAACGCTCTGAGAGACTCTAGGTAGTCTACAGTACTGCTGCCAAGAGATGTTTTATAGGTGTACCTACCATAGGAGTCCCCTCAAAGCCTACCATTGACTATGTACATACACAGCGTGCCACAGAGCTGCAACCCGTTTTTGTTGGTTAGGTTGTCATAGTTGTGTCTAGGGGGGTATATAGGGGAGGGAATGCTGTCACCTCCAGGCAGGTGTTTGTCCCCCTGTGTGCTGAGGGTGTCTGCGAATACTGCGCCAGAGTATACTGTAAAGAATACTGTAAAGAAATACAGTATGTTGAGTAATATTTACAGGAGGCATCCAATTAAAGTTAATAACAGTATGTTCTAGCATTTTACCCATAATGCAGTGCAATCTACAGCATTAATACTGTAAAACACATGTATGGTATTATAAAGTGCATTCTACCGTGTTTTACTGGTGAAATTACAGAACAGTATTACAGTGTAGGGGAGAAGGAATAAAGTTTACTCAGCAGAGTTCAGAAATTCTGGGGGAGAATTGATGGTGTTTCATACATTTTCTCAATAGACTGAGGCATGTGAAATGGCCATTTGACAACAACATCTGTAATAATGATTTGTTAAGTCGACTGAATAATATCAAAGAATTCCTTGTTTTGTTACGGCCCCAATAGATCCACAGACGATGCTGTTGCACTGCACATTGCCCTATCCCATCTGGACATGAGAAATACCTACAGTACCAGTCAAAAGTTTGGACACAGCTACTCATTCATGGGTTTTTCATACATTGTAGAATAATAGTGAAGACATCAAAACTATGTAATAACACATATGGAATCATAAAGCAAAAAAGTGTTAAACAAATCAAAATAGTCCCCTATCCACATCGACGGGACCGCAATGGAGAAGGTGGAAAGCTTCAAGTTCCTTGGCGTACACATCACTGACAAACTGAAATGATCCACCCACACAGACAGTGTGGTGAAGAAGGCGCAACAGGGCCTCTTCAACCTCAGGAGGTTGAATACATTTGTCTTAGCACCTAAAATTCTCACAAACTTTTACAGATGCACAATTGAGAGTATCCTGTCGGGCTGTATCACCGCCTGGTACGGAAACCGCACCGCCCAATCGCAGGGCTCTCCAGAGGGTGGTGCGGTCTGCCCAATGCACCACCAGGGGCAAACTACCTGCCTTCCAAGACACCTACAGCACCCGATGTCACAGGAAGGCCAAAAAGATCATCAAGGACAACAACCACCCGAGCCACTGCCTGTTCACCCTGCTATCATCCAGAAGGCGAGGTCAGAACAGGTGCATTGGGACCGAGACACTGAAAAACAGCTTCTATCTCAAGGCCATCAGGCTGTTAAATAGCCATCACTAGCACATTAGATGCTGCTGCCCTATATACATAGACTTGAAATCACTGGTCACTTTAAAAAGGAACACTAGTCCATTTAATAATGTTTACCTATTTTGCATTACTCATTTCATATATATGTATATACTGTATTTTATCCTATTCTACTGTATCTTAGTCTATGCCACTCTGACATTGCTCTTCTAAATATTTATATATTCTTAATTCCATTCCATTACTTTAGATGTGTGTGTATTGTTGTGAAATTGTTAGATATTACTTGTTAGATATTACTGAACTGTTGGAGCTAGAAACACAAGCATTTCGTTACACCCGCAATAACATCTCCTAAACACGTGTATGTGACAAACAACATCTGATTTGATTTGATTGTTTTATACAGCTAAATCTGAAGTCACCTACAATGATACATTGAGGACTAAACAGGCTTTCTTGTTTGGGCCTGATACTTTATCTAACCCTAAGAAAAATCTATTCACTACCTCCAAATCATACATAAACAAATGAATGAATGCAACTTAACCACTCTGTCAGATAGCTGAGTGTTCTGCTACAGCATCCAGATAATTGGCCTAAAGATGATTATACCTAATGTAATGCAATTTGAAAGCCCCTCTTGGTCCTCCTCTCCCTCTGGGATTAGGTTAATATGATCAGGAGCAGTGTGGATTAAGAGGGCCATGCCTACATAGTCTGTGCCTTAGCTTAATGTGATTAGCCTTCATCACGCTTGTTTACTATTACCCCATTGTTGAGACCTGACAGTTCCTGAAAGTTCAGCCCCCTTCAACCCACCCACTGCCGCCCACACCCACTTACACACGTATACAGTAGAGTACACACACACACACACACACACACACACACACACACACACACACACACACACACACACACACACACACACACACACACACACACACACACACACACACACACACACACACACACACACCCTTCTCTGAGTGACAGATCCTAGAAGGCAGTGGGAGTAGGGGAGCTGTAGTGTTGAGGGTCTAATCACTCGGTTTAGACAGTTTAGACTGTCACTGCTCAGATATCACTTCAAATAGGAGATCACTGCTGAGTGGCTTATGGCTGCCTTCTCACCAGGTTAACGAAAAAAAGAATTCTTGTAAATAATCATAATATGTATATTTTCTTAGAGACAAATTTCTGTCAATCTATAATGATCGTCTTCCGTATGTTTTGTTGAACAGTGCGTGTGAATTTGACCTATTTCAAACTTCCCTTTGCCTATAATTCTGTAAGGACAGACTAGCTGTTTTAACTCAGTTTCAGCCCCAGTGAACCTCATCCTTTCCCCTAGTGACTCCCTTATTACACTGCTGTTGGTTTCCAGTGAAAAGAAGGTCAGGCTGAGAGTCCACAGTGTGTGTGACTGCAGGGTTCATTCCATTCCCCTGAGATGGGACATGGTGGCGGCCATCTTTTGAGTCTAACACCTTCTTTCATAAGGCTAATGAAGCTATCAAGGCTGCTGTGATTTATCCTGCTCTATCAGTGTTGGATGTGCCACAGTGGGGCCCGGGGTGCCTTAGACTAGTGTCATTAGCCATTGATGTTATTGGCTCATTATCATACAATTAGGTGGTTATCACACATGGTATTGTCATTAACTCCGAGCCCTATGATCCAACAAAGATGTTTTGAGCAATAACACATTGCTCAAGCTCTTTGAATTTACAGTGAGAATAGGACACAACGGCTCTGTTCATTCTAGTGAGCATGTAACAGCAATTAGTGGATTATTGAATGCTCGCCCCTTTTGAAATGGCTGTTGAGCTAAGAGCACACACACACACACACACACACACACACACACACACACACACACACACACACACACACACACACACACACACACACACACACACACACACACACACACACACACACACACACACACACACACACACACACACACACACACACACACACACACACACACACACACACACACACACAGGAGGACAGGTAAGTGTGTATGTCTACATGAGTGCTATAGTTGGTTCTCTGTGAGGAGCTACTAATCAGTCTTGTTTCTTTAATCAGCCACAATGGGTCAGCATGTGAGTCAGAAATGCACTGCTCAAAAAAATAAAGGGAACACTTAAACAACACAATGTAACTCCAAGTCAATCACACTTCTGTGAAATCAAACTGTCCACTTAGGAAGCAACACTGATTGACAATAAATTTCACATGCTGTTGTGCATATGGAATAGACAAAAGGTGGAAATTATAGGCAATTAGCAAGACACCCCCAATAATGGAATGGTTCTGCAGGTGGTGACCACAGACCACTTCTCAGTTCCTATGCTTCCTGGCTGATGTTTTGGTCACTTTTGAATGCTGGCGGTGCTTTCACTCTAGTGGTAGCATGAGACGGAGTCTACAACCCACACAAGTGGCTCAGGTAGTGCAGTTCATCCAGGATGGCACATCAATGCGAGCTGTGGCAAAAAGGTTTGCTGTGTCTGTCAGCGTAGTGTCCAGAGCATGGAGGCGCTACCAGGAGACATGCCAGTACATCAGGAGACGTGGAGGAGAATGTAGGAGAAAAACAACCCAGCAGCAGGACCGCTACCTCCGCCTTTGTGCAAGGAGGTGCACTGCCAGAGCCCTGCAAAATGACCTCCAGCAGGCCACAAATGTGCATGTGTCAGCATATGGTCTCACAAGGGGTCTGAGGATCTCATCTCGGTACCTAATGGCAGTCAGGCTACCTCTGGCGAGCACATGGAGGGCTGTGCGGCCCCACAAAGAAATGCCACCCCACACCATGACTGACCCACCGCCAAACCGGTCATGCTGGAGGATGTTGCAGCCAGTAGAACGTTCTCCACGGCGTCTCCAGACTCTGTCACGTCTGTCACATGTGCTCATGTGCTCAGTGTGAACCTGCTTTCATCTGTGAAGAGCACAGGGCACCAGTGGCGAATTTGCCAATCTTGGTGTTCTCTGGCAAATGCCAAATGTCCTGCACGGTGTTGGGCTGTAAGCACAACCCCCACCTGTGGACGTCGGGCCCTCATACCACCCTCATGGAGTCTGTTTCTGACCGTTTGAGCAGACACATGCACATTTGTGGCCTGCTGGAGGTCATTTTGCAGGGCGCTGGCAGTGCACCTCCTTGCACAAAGGCGGAGGTAGCGGTCCTGCTGCTGGGTTGTTGCCCTCCTACGGCCTCCTCCACGTCTCCTGATGTACTGGCCTGTCTCCTGGTAGCGCCTCCATGCTCTGGACACTACGCTGACAGACACAGCAAACCTTTTTGCCACAGCTCGCATTGATGTGCCATCCTGGATGAACTGCACTACCTGAGCCACTTGTGTGGGTTGTAGACTTCGTCTCATGCTACCACTAGAGTGAGAGCACCGCCAGCATTCAAAAGTGACCAAAACATCAGCCAGGAAGCATAGGAACTGAGAAGTGGTCTGTGGTCACCACCTGCAGAATCACTCCTTTTTTGGGGGTGTCTTGCTAATTGCCTATAATTTCCACCTTTTGTCTATTCCATTTGCACAACAGCATGTGAAATTTATTGTCAATCAGTGTTGCTTCCTAAGTGGACAGTTTGATTTCACAGAAGTGTGATTGACTTGGAGTTACATTGTGTTGTTTAAGTGTTCCCTTTATTTTTTTGAGCAGTGTACAAAAGGACTATCCTCAGGTGAAAGAATTAGTCATAGGATTCGTCCTTCACGTTGACCATGGAATCAGTGCCGGTACTTTTCCCCAGTTGCACCACCTTTTTTATTAATCACCTAACAGTTCTCAGAGTCAAGTGAGCCACTGGTGAAGTGAAAGTAATGAATTATCAATTTCTCTGACAATTGATATTTGGACGTTGGTTTGCCAGGTATAGGGACTGTTTCAGGCTCCTAAGCAACTTTGCAGTATTTAAATAGCAGTCTCAATGTCAACAGTGAAGAAGCTACTCCGGGATGCTGGCCTTCTAGGCAGAGTTGCAAAGAAAAAAACATATCTCAGACTGGCCAATAAAAAGAAAAGATTAAGATGGGCAAAAGAACACAGACACTGGACAGAGGAACTTTGCCTAGAAGGCCAGCATCCCGGAGTCGCCTCTTCACTGTTGACGTTGAGGACTTGTGAGGTGTCTGTTTCTCAAACTAGACACTAATGTACTTGTCTTCTAGCTCAGTTGTGCACCGGGGCCTCCCACTCCTCTTTCTATTCTGGTTAGAGACATTTTGCGCTTTGTGAAGGGAGTAGTACACAGCGTTGTACGAGATCTTCAGTTTCTTGGCAACTTCTCGCATGGAATAGCCTTCATTACTCAGAACAAGAATCGACTGTTGAGTTTCAGAAGAAAGTGCTTATTTCTGGCCATTTTGAGCCTTTAATCGAACCCACAAATGATGATGCTCCGGATACTCAACTAGTCTAATGAAGGCCAGTTTTATTACTTCTTTATTCAGGACAACAGTTTTCAGCTGTGCTAGCATAATTGCAAAAGGGTTTTCTAATGATCAATTAGCCTTTTAAAATCATGAACTTGGAATAGCTAACGCAAAGTGCCATTGGAACACAGGAGTGATGGTTGCTGATAATGGGCCTTCATACGCCTATGTATATTCCATTACAAACCAGACTTTTCCAGCTACAATAGTAATTTACAACATTAGCGATGTCTACACTGTATTTCTGATCAATTTGATGTTATTTTAACAGATTTATTGTATAGCATATGTTTTGTTCGAAAAATGTGCATATTTCAGGTATAAATCATAGTTTTACATTGCAGCCACCATCACAAATCTCACCAAAGCAGCTAGAATAACTACAGAGACCGACGTGAAATACCTAAATACTCATCATAAAACATTTATGAAAAATACATGGTGTACAGCAAATAAAAGACAAACATCTTGTGAATCTAGCCAATATTTCCGATTTTTTAAGTGTTTTACAGCGAAAACACAATATAGCATTATATTAGCTTACTACAATAGCCAACCACACAACTACATTCATTCAACGCAAAGGTAGCGATAGCGAAAAAAACAGCAAAAGATATACATTTATTCACTAACCTTCACAATCTTCATCAGATGACAGTCCTATAACATCATATTACACAATACATATATGGTTTGTTCTAAAATGTGCATATTTAGAGCTGAAATACGTGGTTATACATTGTGAAAACGTAGCAACTTTTTCACAGAATGTCCGGATATATTTCTGACATTCACCTAATCTGACCAAATAACTTATCATAAACTTTACTAAAAAATGCATGTTGGACAGCAAATGAAAGATACACTAGTTCTTAATGCAACCGCTGTGTGAGATTTTTAAAAAGAACTTTAGTACGACATACAGCTTACATTATAGCGAGACAGCGCCCAAAATCAGGGCGGAAAATATTAACAGAAATACGAAATAACATCATAAATGGTTCCTACTTTTGATGAGCTTCCATCAGAATGTTGTATAAGTTGTCCTTTGTCCAGAATAATCGTTGTTTGGTAGAATGTCGTCTTCTCCTGACGAATTAGCAACCAAAGCTAGCCATGTGGCACAAAGGTGCCCAACGTCACATAACGCAAAGAAAAGAAAATGCCGAAAAACGCAATAAACTGATAAAAACTGATATAACTCGGTTTAAAATAACTACTTTATGATGTTTTTAACACATATATCAAATAAAATCAGAGCCGGAGTTATCTAACGTCTTTACCGAAAGCTTTTCAGAACGCAATCCAATCCTTCCCGCACCTTGCTGAACAAAGGAAATTTGGGGTCATGTCATTCCAAGAGCTCTCGTTTGACCTCAGATCTGTCAGGATTTGGCCAGGATTGTTCAGGTTTTGGTCACTAGAAGCCCCCATTGCGCCTTTTTTGAACCTTTTGTTTTTTCCTTGTTCTAATTATTATTTGCACCTGTGTGTCATTTCCTTGTAGGTATTTAAACCCTGTGTGTTCCTCAGTTCTTTGCTCAGTGTTTGTATGTTAGCACCCAGCCCCAGCCCCAGCCTTGCTGTGAACATATATTTCTCTTGTTGGATTTTCCAGAGGTTCTCTGGTTTTGTTCTTGTTTATTTTTGATTAGTCTTTTGAGGTTTGTTTTTCCCTGCTGTTCTTACCACTTTGTGGATCTTTGTATTTTGGAGGATATCCATTTTTTCTCTTGGCTTTATTTTTGACGTTGTGGATTTATATTTTTTGCCTGAAGATCTTTTTCCTTTATTAAACCACCATCTCTAGTACTGCTGTGTCTGCCTCATCTTCTGGGTTCTGACGACTATTAGTGACTGTTTCTCACACCGGGTCCTGACAAGATCAAGCTATACACTCCATTCCACCTCTCACTGCCTCGTGACATCTAGTGGAAGGCGTATGAAGTGCATGTAGATCCATAGATTTCAGGCAAATTAATAGGATGGCCCTGGAACAGAGCCTCGATTTCAGATTTTTCACTTCCGAACAGGAAGTTTGCTGCAAAATGAGTTCTGTTTTACTCACAGATATAATTCAAACGGTTTTATAAACTAGAGAGTGTTTTCTATCCAATAGTAATAATAATATGCATATTGTACGAGCAAGAATTGAGTATGAGGCAGTTTAATTTGGGAACGATTTTTTACAAAGTTTTTTACAAAAAATTAGCTTTTCTTTCAAAAACAAGGAAATTCTGAAATGACCCCAAACTTTTAAACGGTAGTGTATATTGATTTGTTTAACCCTTTTTTTCGTTACTACATGATTCCATATGTGTCATTTCATAGTTTTGAATTCTTCACTATTTTAATTCGATGTAGAAAATAGTCAAAATCAAAATAAATCCTTGAATGAGTAGGTGCTCTAAAACTTTTGACCGGTAAAGTACATATGCATCATTGAGAGCATATACCCTCATACATAAATATATATATTTATACTCCGGACTCCGACATTCCCCGTCCTAATATTACTATATTTCTTAATTCCATTATTTTACCTTTAGATTTGTGTCCATTGTTGTGTATTGTTAGATATTACTGTGCTGTTGGAGCTAGGAACACAAACATTTCACTACCCCCACTATAACACCTGCTAAGTATGTGTATGCAACCAATACAATTGAATTTGATTTCCTTATAGGGACTGGCAGCCATGTTGACTCCACATATAGGGACTGGCAGCCATGTTGACTCCACATATAGGGACTGGCAGCCATGTTGACTCCACATATAGGGACTGGCAGCCATGTTGACTCCACATATAGGGACTGGCAGTCATGTTGACTCCGCATATAGGGACTGGCAGCCATGTTGACTCCACATATAGGGACTGGCAGCCATGTTGACTTCACATATAGGGACTGGCATCCATGTTGACTCCACATATAGGGACTGGCAGCCATGTTGACTCCACATATAGGGACTGGCAGCCATGTTGACTCCACATACAGTGGGGCAAAAAAGTATTTAGTCAGCCACCAATTGTGCAAGTTCTCCCACTTAAAATGATGAGAGAGGCCTGTAATTTTCATCATAGGTACACTTCAACTATGACAGACAAAATGAGAAAAAAAATCCAGAAATAACATTGTAGGATTTTTAATGAATTCATTTGCAAATTATGGTGGAGAATAAGTATTTGGTCACCTACAAACAAGCAAGATTTCTGGCTCTCTCAGAACTGTAACTTCTTCTTTAAGAGGCTCCTCTGTCCTCCATTCGTTACCTGTATTAATGGCACCTGTTTGAACTTGTTATCAGTATAAAAGACACTTGTCCACAACCTCAAACAGTCACACTCCAAACTCCACTATGGCCAAGACCAAAGAGCTGTCAAAGGACACCAGAAACAAAATTGTAGACCTGCACCGGGCTGGGAAGACTGAATCTGCAATAGGAAAGCAGCTTGGTTTGAAGAAATCAACTGTGGGAGCAATTATTAGGAAATGGAAGACATACAAGACCACTGATAATCTCCCTCGATCTGGGGCTCCACGCAAGATCTCACCCCGTGGGGTCAAAATTATCACAAGAACGGTGAGCAAAAATCCCAGAACCACACGGGGGGACCTAGTGAATGACCTGCAGAGAGCTGGGACCAAGTAACAAAGCCTACCATCAGTAACACACTACGCCGCCAGGGACTCAAATCCTGCAGTGCCAGATGTGTCCCCCTGCTTAAGCCAGTACATGTCCAGGCCCGTCTGAAGTTTGCTAGAGAGAATTTGGATGATCCAGAAGAAGATTGGGAGAATGTCATATGGTCAGATGAAACCAAAATATAACTTTTTGGTAAAAACTCAACTCGTCGTGTTTGGAGGACAAAGAATGCTGAGTTGCATCCAAAGAACACCATACCTACTGTGAAGCATGGGGGTGGAAACATCATGCTTTGGGGCTGTTTTTCTGCAAAGGGACCAGGACGACTGATCCGTGTAAAGGAAAGAATGAATGGGGCCATGTATCGTGAGATTTTGAGTGAAAACCTCCTTCCATCAGCAAGGGCATTGAAGATGAAACGTGGCTGTGTCTTTCAGCATGACAATGATCCCAAACACACCGCCCGGGCAACAAAGGAGTGGCTTCGTAAGAAGCATTTCAAGGTCCTGGAGTGGCCTAGCCAGTCTCCAGATCTCAACCCCATAGAAAATCTTTGGAGGGAGTTGAAAGTCCGTGTTGCCCAGCAACAGCCCCAAAACATCACTGCTCTAGAGGAGATCTGCATGGAGGAATGGGCCAAAATACCAGCAACAGTGTGTGAAAACCTTGTGAAGACTTACAGAAAACGTTTGACCTCTGTCATTGCCAACAAAGGGTATATAACCAATTATTGAGATAAACTTTTGTTATTGACCAAATACTTATTTTCCACCATAATTTGCAATTAAATTCATTAAAAATCCTACAATGTGATTTCTGGATTTTTTTTTCTCATTTTGTCTGTCATAGTTGAAGTGTACCTATGAGGAAAATTACAGGCGTCTCTCATCTTTTTAATTGGGAGAACTTGCACAATTGGTGGCTGACTAAATAGTTTTTTGCCCCACTGTATATGGTCTGGCAGCCATGTTGACCCCAAAGATAGGGACTGGCAGTCATGTTGACTCCACATATAGGGACTGACAGCCATGTTGACTCCACATATAGGGACTGGCAGCCATGTTGACTCCACATATAGGGTCTGGCAGCCATGTTGACTCCACATATAGGGACTGGCAGCCATGTTGACTCCACATATAGGGACTGGCAGCCATTTTGACTCCACATATAGGGACTGGCAGCCATGTTGACTCCACATATAGGGACTGGCAGCCATGTTGACTCCACATATAGGGACTGGCAGCCATGTTGACTCCACATATAGGGACTGGCAGCCATGTTGACTCCACATATAGGGACTGGCAGCCATGTTGACTCCACATATAGGGACTGGTAGCCATGTTGACTCCGCATATAGGGACTGGCAGCCATGTTGACCCCACATATAGGGACTGGCAGCCATGTATATAGGGACTGGCAGCCATGTTGACTCCACATATAGGGACTGGCAGCCATGTTGACTCCACATATAGGGACTGGCAGCCATGTTGACTCCACATATAGGGACTGGCAGCCATGTTGACTCCACATATAGGGACTGGCAGCCATGTTGACTCCACATATAGGGACTGGCAGCCATGTTGACTCCACTTATAGGGACTGGCAGCCATGTTGACTCCACATATAGGGACTGGCAGCCATGTTGACTCCACATATAGGGACTGGCAGCCATGTTGACTTCACATATAGGGACTGGCAGCCATGTTGACTCCACATATAGGGACTGGCAGCCATGTTGACTCCACATATAGGGACTGGCAGCCATGTATATAGGGACTGGCAGCCATGTTGACTCCACATATAGGGACTGGCAGCCATGTTGACTCCACATATAGGGACTGGCAGCCATGTTGACTCCACATATAGGGACTGGCAGCCATGTTGACTCCACATATAGGGACTGGCAGCCATGTTGACTCCACATATAGGGACTGGCAGCCATGTTGACTCCACATATAGGGACTGGCAGCCATGTTGACTCCACATATAGGGACTGGCAGCCATGTTGACTCCACATAAAGGGACTGGCAGCCATGTTGACTCCACATATAGGGACTGGCAGCCATGTTAACTCCACATATAGGGACTGACAGCCATGTTGACTCCACATAAAGGGACTGGCAGCCATGTTGACTCCACATATACGGACTGGCAGCCATGTTGACTGAGTTTGATTCAGCGCTTGTGTCTCTCCACACTACAGTGATTATGGCAGCTATAAACCTTATCTATCGTCTTGCACTTTGAAGATTGAGAGATTACTTAGAGTTTTTTACCCAATTAACTGAGACGAAACAGCTCTGCCCATTTCGTGTGTTTTTGTGTGTGCGCGTGTGTGTGTGAGTGCACGCAAGCGTGTCTGCCATGCTTGTGTGCTGCTGTGTATTTGCGTGTTTACTTGTTAGGGAGGTTTGCTCTGTGATCCGTGATGGCTCAGAAAGTGTCGGCATCGTGATTAACTCCACATCGCAGCACAAACTTTTTCCTCCTCACTGCATAAATGGGCCTTAATTGAGGTGAAAGGCTCCCTAGCAGGGCTTCCCCAGTCAGCTCCGATTAAAACATAATTTTACAGCCAAAAAGAAACACGTTCCTCGTTCCCAATCACTGCCCTTGAATTATTGTTCTGTAGCTCGGGGCTTGTATTTAAAGTCACTCAATAATTGCAATCAGATTATTCTAATCAAGTGCTGGAACAGTAATTACAGGTTGCAGTCATTTAAACTGCCGTGGAAGTCCCATATACTGCCAGTGCGCATATTAAAAGTTTATGTCGGGAGAGATAAAAAAATGAAGAGGATTGTAATCTTGTGACTGTTAGATAGGTGTCACATCACATGTGACAGGAGTAGGGGATCCGGTGGCATGCTGAGGACGTTGGGTGTTCTGTGCCCTGTGGCTTCCCCTGACCCTCACTCCCCCCTGATAACCTCATTGGTGCCCAGGTCTGCATTTCATGTCAAGGCAAACCTTAGGTGACTTAAAGCTGTGCCAAGCTGTTTGGAAGGCATGTGAATTACAATCCGGAGGTCTGTGTGACAGTGGAACCGTCTCCCTAATCCTGTTCACGCCCTTCCACATCGCTCCCTGCCACCAAACACAAACAGAAGGGCGTGTGTGTGTGTGTTCGTGTGTGTGTGTGGTGTTGGTGGGGAGGGAGGGAGGGAGGGAGGAAGGGCATACATGCTCTGGATGTATAATTCAATATGACTAATCATGGCATCCGCTGCCAACTAAGGAATGGCGCTGACAGTCAGCCCAGTAATTTGATAAGGTTACAATGCACTTGAGCAGAGATGCAGAAGAGAAGTGCTACCTGTGATACATTCTATCGGTTGGTCGGTTGGTTGGGCCGCAGTCTACACAGCTAGCGCTCCTCCACGTTAATTGCCAAAGTCGCCAGGAATGAGCAACCAACAGGGATGGAATTTGACAATAATAATTGTCCACAATACAAGCAGTACCTATGTGTTACTGAACACACAAGGCTTACCTAAATCAATCGTAACGGCCATTTAGCGGCGTAACTGACGCTTCAAGGTATTGTAAAAAAGCAGGTCACGTCTTAATCGCCTTACCGCGCCTACACGGGGTGTAATACAAACAACTCTACTATGAAAATGTATCAGCTCATTTACACTAGACTGGTAGTGGGAGATATAACCGTCGTTTTAGTAAGCTAATATATCGCAGAGAAAGGAATGAACAGCCCAGCCCACCTGCACTAAGACAGTATGTTAACAATGATTTACTCTAGTTAATGTGGCTCCTATTTCCATGGAATGTGCACAGAATTATTATTGTTTGTAGTTTGGAGAGTATTAGTTTATGACAATTTATGAAACCGTATGATAATAAAAACCCATTGTTACTTCTATTGATATGTTATACTGACACTAGTAGCATAGCTTTCAACAATGATTCTTCGATTGATATGTTATACTGACACTAGTAGCATAGCTTTCAACAAGGATTCTTCTATTGATATGTTATACTGACACTAGTAGCATAGCTTTCAACAAGGATTCGTAACAGTACTAAACAATTCCTTTATTTTAATGTCTTATCTAACAGTGACGGCATGAAACTAAGTCGTGTAGGAGATGGACTTTTTTAAATGTTAATCATCCCCACACTTAAGCGCAGCCCATTGTGTGCGAGGTCACCAGAAGCGCATTAGCTAATTGGAGATTGCAGTATTTCTAATTAGTTGTGAGGATGACAGGAAAAAGGGCTACAGGTTTTCCACACCTTATTCATTTCACTCCCTTTGTGCACTCCGACTGAGGTGGAGTGAGCATGTGGAGCAAGTGTAATTAGCCCTTATACAGAGATCTGCCATAATGCATCTCTCAGGGAGGAGACGCAAAAGGGAGGTAGGATAATGCTACGGCTTTATGACTTTTTCGAAGGAGGAGGATGGAGATATATCTTCATGGCTATTAAGACTTTATCTCCCCTGTTGTGTCCAGGCTCATGTCGATTTGATATGTCTAATGATATCTGCTGGGTTTTTATCATACTGCAAATTAAAGGAGTCTCCCATTATTAGTGTTTTAACGTAATCTCTATCTAATCTACTGATTTAACCTGGTTTTTGTTAGAGAATCCCGGATAGATTCACGTTTTTTTTCTTTTGAATGGACTTGATTGTTGAGGTGTTTTCTTGATTTTTCACAACTAATAATATGGATGATTTTCTATGACCAATCAATGATTTTCTGTTTTGGGGAAATCTCACTTTTTGGTTAAAGATCAGTATCACGGCTTATAATTCTTCAACATACAATAACGTAACTGTTAGGCCAGGAAGAGGTTGATACCTTACAAAACAACCGATGACAGGATAGTCAGTGAAAGGAAAGAGGGAGAGAGAGAAAGGCAAATGAAATGGATTGGTCCAGATGAAACTGGCAGGTTATTACACATTTTCATTCCAGAGTCGTATACAAAAAATCATATTATAAGGACAATAAATTACCACTCAAAATGGCAAATGTGCATCCTTGTCAGGTAGACTGTACTCTGATGGCCTTTCCTCAAACAGTGAACCTGGAGATTTGATCTCTCCTAATGGTTCTGAAGGAAAGGGTAATTACGCCATGGTCAAAGCTAATTTGCTTTCTGCCAGATGAACTGTTGTATTTTATTGTAGGCTGACATTTTAAAGTAATTATGGCACTGTTGACCCCAGCCAATTCCAGTTATAACGTTGTCTTGGGCGGCCTCTCTCTCTCCCTCTCTAGCTCTCTCTCTCTCTCTCTCCCTCCTTTTCACTCTCTTTCCCTTCCTCTCTCTCTCTTGCTGGCAGTCAGTGCAGTAACAAGGTAATGACACGGACAGAGAGAACCATATGGGGCCCCTCTACGGGCCAAGGAGGATGGGGGGAGGAGGGGGATGATCAGCCTCACATCATTATTAACCATCATGCATTTCAGATAGACTGGAATATATGCCACTACCGCCATGAGGTGCGTGTGTAATCTGTTTTGTCCCTTCACAAGTCGTCTCTCTTGTAGATCCATGTATTGATGAGCAGGTCATTATGTGGCTCAGTGATCATCTCTGTGTTGCTTTATTGCGCAGGAATGAAATAGACAAAGGTCATTTTGTGCTCCTTGCAGAAAATCATATGGTGATGAGAGCAATTATGGATTTTCTGCACCCTGCTTCTTTCCTTTGTCAATGAACATTTGAATCGGATGTCAATCGATACGCACTTCTAAAACCTTCATATTTTTGTGGGTAATACACAGTGTAATATGCATACAACAGGCAGATAATAGATCAGATTCTGTCCTTATAGCAGGCCTTCTCGGTCCTGTCACAGGAATACACTGTCCTTACAGCAGGCCTTCTCGGTCCTGTCACAGGAATACACTGTCCTTATAGCAGGCCTTCTCGGTCCTGTCACAGGAATACACTGTCCTTACAGCAGGCCTTCTCGGTCCTGTCACAGGAATACACTGTCCTTATAGCAGGCCTTCTCGGTCCTGTCACAGGAATACACTGTCCTTACAGCAGGCCTTCTCGGTCCTGTCACAGGAATACACTGTGCAGGCCTTCTCGGTCCTGTCACAGGAATACACTGTCCTTACAGCAGGCCTTCTCGGTCCTGTCACAGGAATACACTGTCCTTACAGCAGGCCTTCTCGGTCCTGTCACAGGAATACAATGTCCTTATAGCAGGCCTTCTCGGTCCTGTCACAGGAATACACTGTCCTTACAGCAGGCCTTCTCGGTCCTGTCACAGGAATACAATGTCCTTATAGCAGGCCTTCTCGGTCCTGTCACAGGAATACAATGTCCTTATAGCAGGCCTTCTCGGTCCTGTCACAGGAATACAATGTCCTTATTGCAGGCCTTCTCGGCCCTGTCACAGGAATAGACTGTCCTTACAGCAGGCTTTCTCGGTCCTGTCACAGGAATAGACTGTCCTTACAGCAGGCCTTCTCGGTCCTGTCACAGGAATACACTGTCCTTATAGCAGGCCTTCTTGGCCCTGTCACAGGAATACACTGTCCTTACAGCAGGCCTTCTTGGTCCTGTCACAGGAATACACTGTCCTTACAGCAGGCCTTCTCGGTCCTGTCACAGGAATACACTGTCCTTACAGCAGGCCTTCTTTGACCTGTCACAGGAATACACTGTCCTTACAGCAGGCGTTGTTGGCCCTGTCACAGGAATAGACTGTCCTTACAGCAGGCCTTCTTCGACCTGTCAAGTGATTTTCATATGGGGCTAATGTTATGTATTTAGTTATCTTCTGTCCTGCCTGAGTTATGCGATATTTTAATCAGGAGGGGGGATGGTCCATCCATCGGCCGTGATGGCTGACAAATGTTGCCTCAATTCAGCCACAAAGTCTGCTATTAGAGAAGCGTGACAAAGCCAAACACCTACATCAGTGGAATGTCCCAAACCCAGGTAGCCTTGCCAAGTTTTCTTATTTTGCAGACCCCCAGCCAGCCCGACACTTTTCAACGTGGCCTGAGCCGAACAGGCCCTATTTTTACCACTCTCTCTCCCCTTCATCCCCGATATCATTCTGAACCTAATAAAGACTGACACTTGTGACACTTCAAACATGTAGCCACCAACAGCTCGGTGGTGACAATAGAACCCTCAGTGCTACACGTATTAGTTGAGGGGCAGAGCTGAGCTGGGCAGACCAGCCCACCAGGTGTGCCCCACACATCCTTCCACCGCCAAACACTCCCTCTCATTCAGCCTGTCAGAGCTTACAATGGCTCAAAAAGCCCTTCACTGATGACTCACACAATGGCCTCACCAAACAGACTGGCCCATAGCTTACTGATGCTCACTGTCTTTGAGCAATATAGGTGTAAACATGGGACAATTTTATGTTTTGAGCGTGTATAGGTAGATATAATGTATAAGTAATCAAGTAAGAAAGCTATATATTTTTTACCTATTTATTTATATATCATACTTTGCATTATAGTGATGTTAAAGTAGCATACTTACTTTTCTCCAATGAACGCAATGCATCACTAATTCACATACATTTGGCCATACATTTTTATGTAAGTATTCAAGCCACATTCAATGTATGTTTTTTTTATTTTTTTTAAGTAGTTTTAAGCAATAAAAGGGTTGCTGTAAACAATTAGATTTGGGGATCAAAGCTAGAGCTCTGCTCTATAGCCTATGGAAGGTTGTAAGTGAATACATGTCCCACTGTGCATTGTATAGCCTAGCTCTCACAAAGACCCGCATGCCAAAGCCTTGTCAATTGTCTGGTACAACTTTGATGCTGAAAACCTTCAGTTCACTGTTCAATACAATCACAGTATTAGGAGCAATGGAGTTAGGAGCTTGGAGTACAGCTGTAGTCATAATGTACCCACCGTCTCTACGTTCTAACCATAATGAAATGTTTCATAATGAGTACGTATTGAAATCATAATAACTCAATGGCCTTGTTACTGGTGTGATTTCCCCCTTTCATTCCAGCCAATTGTAAAAGCTGACTAATTTTAGCAGATGATTTTCTGGTGTGCTACGTGATGTTAATCACCTTACGATATTTAAAAATACCTATTTTTATCTCAGGATTTGCCTTCTCTGGATCTTGTCTCACAACGGTCGTCCTCCAGTGTATTGCTAAATATCTATATAAATGAATCAATGACACATTGCCTTTGGTTGACACATGTCAGGGTGGTGGGCAGTGCAGGGCAGTACTGGGTCTGTAGAGGCGTTAGCCAATGAGTACAACCAGTGAACAAGACCATACTGGTGGTCAGATACTATATCAATTGGTTACAGGATTATTTTGTTATGTCAAATCAAATCAAATTTTATTGGTCACACACTCTCATCTTCCTTCTTTCTTGTGTGTGTGTGTGTGTGTGTGTGTGTGTGTGTGTGTGTGTGTGTGTGTGTGTGTGTGTGTGGGTGGGTGTGTGGGTGGGTGGGTGTGCTTCCATGTGTGTGTGTGTGTGTGTGTGTGTGTGTGTGCGTGTGTGTTCATTCACGTGCACTTGCGCATGTGTGTGTGTGCGTGCATGTTTGTGTTAACACACAACCCCATGAAGGAAGCCATTGTGGATGTTCAGGCATTCATGTAATCTCTGCTGGATTGGTCTGCAGAGAGAGCAGGAGGTTGAAGAGGTTGCAACTCCTTTCTCTCTCCTCTCTGCCAGAGAGCAAGTGGCTAGATGGGGCTGGCGTTTGATCCCCACACCAACACTTTCACAGAACAGAGGAAAATTAAATAATGAAGAGATATCTGTCCCCTTTTTCTCCCTTCTTTTTTGAATAGACCCAAGCAAACATAAAGTTTTACATGGACTTTTCTACCTAGCCAGCTCCAGCATTGTACATTCAGGATCGTTCAGTACAGTACAGATGTAGGATCTTAATTTGAACCAGTTTGCTACAGGAAAATAATCTTGTAGTAACCGCAAATTTGAATTATTTTTGAATTATAATTAATTTAGATTTTTATGGGGGTTCATGCATTTGTTTAAGGGAAGATCAAGTCAGAAATTTCCACTTTCTGATTTCCACTTCCACTTCCACTTTGGAATTCCAGAACAACCTTTCCACGTTGGTTTCCAATAGGTGTTGAAGTTAGTCCTACTACCTGAGTGGGGCTTTGTCGAAACAAATGAAGTGGTCAAATCAGTGTTTTAATTATGTTTTGTCCCTTTCTTGATTTCCATGATGCTTTACTAAACATCGTGAGGATGTCTGGTGTTAGCTGGGTCTATAGTGAAATAGAACAGTGTTTTTCTCCTGCTGCCTCATATGGAGCAGATTCCTCCAGGGTCTTATTGATCCTAGGGTTAGGACTGGTGAAGTGAGGATGACTGGTTAAGGTGTGTGTGTGTGTGTGTGTGTGCGTGCATGCCCCTGACTGTCCTGTGAAAAGCCTTTTCTGAGATCGCAGTAGGATGAGCTGTGCCTAGAGTGTTCTTCAAAATGTTCCTCAATTCATCATGCAATCAACCATATCATTTAAATACTTCTCTGTGAATTAGTCTAAGATTACGATAATTGCTATACGATATTTGCTTTAATATTTTATCCCTGGTAAAAAAAGTAGTTGACTTTGCACTGTAAAATGTGTGCAATGTAAGGATTTTAATTGCTTAATAAATTGTGGGAAAAGTAACTAAGTATTTCACATAAACCCAGATATGAACAAATCAATTCACTGGATGTGTTTTCCAAATAAAGAGATAAAATAGTCAAAAGTAAAAGGGATGACTATATGAAATGGAGCGGTGAGGATGAGGATGTGATGGTTGAAGGGCTGATGCTGTTTGAACGGATGAGGTTGTTGTATGAGGCCGTGAAAGGTCAAAATTCAGGGAGGGGTGTGGGGGAAAGAGAAGAATTACATGTCCTGTTTTCTCCGTGTTTTACATCCTGGTCATCTCATTTTCTTGGTGTGTGTGTGTGTGTGTGTGTGTGTGTGTGTGTGTGTGTGTGTGTGTGTGTGTGTGTGTGTGTGTGTGTGTGTGTGTGTGTGTGTGTGTGTGTGTTTGGGCAAGGGAGGTAGTGTGAGGGGGTGAGGCCAGCTTTCACAGCACAGCACATTCACTTCCACACCCAAAGTGTCGTGAGTGAAAGCTGGTGAAGCTGCGGAAGCAATGTGAAAGCTGGTGAAGCTGCGGAAGCAATGTGAAAGCTGGTGAAGCTGCGGAAGCAATGTGAAAGCTGGTGAAGCTGCGGAAGCAATGTGAAAGCTGGTGAAGCTGTGGAAGCTGCCTCCAGAAAATGGCCACAACAACAGGTGGTTAGTAGCAGGCAAAGTAGGCAGGCTCTTCCTGATGGTACACTCTGGACTCTTCCTGATGGTACACTCTGGACTCTTCCTGATGGTACACTCTGGACTCTTCCTGATGGTACACTCTGGACTCTTCCTGGTGGTACACTCTGGACTCTTCCTGGTGGTACACTCTGGACTATTCCTGGTGGTACACTCTGGACTCTTCCTGGTGGTACACTCTGGACTCTTCCTGATGGTACACTCTGGACTCTTCCTGGTGGTACACTCTGGACTCTTCCTGGTGGTACACTCTGGACTCTTCCTGGTGGTACACTCTGGACTCTTCCTGGTGGTACACTCTGGACTCTTCCTGGTGGTACACTCTGGACTCTTCCTGATGGTACACTCTGGACTCTTCCTGGTGGTACACTCTGGACTCTTCCTGATGGTACACTCTGGACTCTTCCTGGTGGTACACTCTGGACTCTTCCTGGTGGTACACTCTGGACTCTTCCTGGTGGTACACTCTGGACTCTTCCTGTTGGTACACTCTGGACTCTTCCTGGTGGTACACTCTGGACTCTTCCTGGTGGTACACTCTGGACTCTTCCTGACGGTACACTCTGGACTCTTCCTGGTGGTACACTCTGGACTCTTCCTGTTGGTACACTCTGGAGTCTTCCTGATGGTACACTCTGGACTCTTCCTGATGGTACACTCTGGACTCTTCCTGGTGGTACACTCTGGACTCTTCCTGACGGTAAACTCTGGAATCTTCCTGGTGGTACACTCTGCACTCTTTTGGATGAGCGTTGTGTTTTGAGAATCAGGGTTCAGTCAGTTTAACCACTATTATTTGCATAAATACAGGGTTTTTCCTGTATAGTGGTTCCATGCATTCACATTGCTATGATTTCCAGCGCCGCCACACAATGACAATTAGATAGTAGCATTGTTGCTGGTGCACACACACACACACACGTACACAAACACACACAGTCACACACAATACTTACACATACACCGTTCCATGACTTTTGTTACGGTCAAACCCAGGCAGGCAGAAAAGTCAATACAGGGGAGAAAGGCTTGTGGGAAAAGGATTATGGAGTGGAGTAGTTCTTCAGTCTCTGTACATCTCTGAACCGAAACGATCAGTGACTTCTTCACCTGGCTAAATCCCAGAGCATTAGACCCTCAGTGGGCTGACCTGCATAGAATTTGATCAGGGAGAGCTACAGCCCTGAGCCCTGACGCTGGGGTGAAGACACTGATACCTCTCCTCAACAGGCTGACACTAGGCTGTAGACACTGGTACTTCAAAAGGCTGTAGGAGAGACAGCCAAGCCATTGGTACAATGTTCAGTGTCATACATTATTTCTCTCTACAAGATGGTTCACAATAGTTTCAAGTTTTTATAAGTCATGTGCACTAGGACAGTGAAAAAAATTGCGAAGAAAAACAGAGAAGAAACTGGCGCCCACAGAGAGCCGCATCGGTTCTAGCTCTTAGAAAACTTTGCAGTATTTTGTATTTTTATGTATTATTTCTTAAATTGTTAGTCAAATTGTTTTTTCTGTGTTATTACATAAAGCCGAAAAGAACTATTGGATATCAGAGTGGCTGTAACTCACCAGCACTACAAGCATTACGACCAGGAATACGACTTTCCCGAAGCAGATCCTTTGTTCACACCCCCCAGGGAAATAGAAGTGATTCCAGAAGCCAACCCAAAACAACGCTGGCAGAAGAGAGGTACTCGGAGTGGTCTTCTGGTTCGACTTCGAAGTTGCGCACACCACCCACCACTTCTGAGTATATTATTCGTTAATGTTCAGTCTCTGGATAATAAAGTTGAAGAGCTCAGGGCGAGGGTGTCTTTCCAGAGAGACATCAGGGATTGTAACATACTCTGTTTCACGGAAATATGGCTCTCTGAGGATATACTGTCTGAGTCGGTCCAACCAGTTGGGTTCTCAGTTCATTGCGCAGACAGGAATACATATCTCTCTGGGAAGAAGAAGGGTGGGGGTGTCTGTTTCATGATTAGCGACTCAAGGTGTAATTGTGATAACATATAGGAACTCAAGTCCTATTGGTCACACGATCTAGAATACCTCAGAACCAAAATGTTCTTTGGTTATAGCCACGGCCGTGTATATCCTCCCTCAAGCTGATACTACGAAGGCCCTCAAAGAACAGACTTTATGCAAACTGGAAACCACATATCCTGAGGCTGTAATTATTGTAGCTGGGGATTGTAACAAAGGACATTTGAGGACAAGGCTGCTGAACTTCTATCAACATATCGACTCTAGTACTCGTGCTGCTAAAACATTCGACCACTGTTACTCCAACTTCCTCCAACTTGCCTACAAGGCACTCCCCTGCCCTCCTTTCGACAAATCTGACCAGGATTTCATTTTGCTCCTCGCTTCCTGTAGGCAGAAACTCAAACAGGAAGTACCCGTGCTAAGGATTATTCAACACCGGTCTGACCAATCGGAATTCACGCTTCAAGATTGTTGTGATCACGCGGACTGGGATATTTTCCGGGTAGCTTCAAGGAATAATATCGATGAATATACTGATATGGTGACTGAGTTTATCAGGAAGTGTATAGTAGATGTTGTACCCATTGTGACTATTAAAACCTATCCTAACCATAAACTGTGGATAGATGGCAGCATTCATGCAAAACTGAAAGTGCAAACCACCACATTTAACAATGGCAAGGTGACTGGGAATATGGCAGAGTACAAACAGTGGAGTCATTCCCTCTGCAAGGCAATCAAACAGGCAAAACGTCAGTATAGAGACAAAGCGGACTCGCAATTCAACGGCTCAAACACGATACATATGTGGCAGGGTCTACAGACAATTACGGACTACACAAGGAAAACCAGCCACGTCGTGGACACCGATGTCTTGCTTCCGGACAAGCTAATTATCTTTTTCACCCGTTTTGAGGATAACACAGTGCCACCGACGGCATCCCTAGCCGCGTCCTCAGAGAATCCGCAGACCAGCTGGCTGGTGTGTTTATGTAGATTTTCAATCTTTCCCTATCCCAGTCTGTTGTCACCACATGCTTCAAGATGGCCACCAATGTTCCTGTACCCAAGAAAGCAAAGGTAATTGAACTAAATGACTATTGCCCCGTAGCACTCACTTCTGTCATCATGACGTGCTTTGAGAGATTAGTCAAGGATCATATCACCGCTACCTTACCTGTCACTCTAGACCAACTCCAATTTGCTTACCGCTCCAATAGATCCATAGACAATTACACTGCACACTGCCCTATCCCATCTGGACAAGAGGAATACCTATGTAAGACTTCTGTTCGTTGACTATAGCTCAGCATTCAACACCATAGTACCCTCCAAGCTCATCATTAAGCTCGAGGCCCTGGGTCTGAACCCAGCCCTGTGCAACTGGGTCCTGGACTACCTGACGGGCCGCCCCCAGGTGGTAAAAGGTAAGAAAAAACATATCCACTTCGCTGATCCTCAACAATGGGGCCCCACAACGGTGCATGCTCAGCCCCTTTCTGTACTCACTGTTCACCCATAACTGCGTGGCCAAGCGCGCCTCCAACTCAATCATCAACTGGCATGATGACTCGTTGCTGTCCCCAGTCCACCTGGCTGTGCTGCTGCTCCAGTTTCAACTGTTCTGCCTGCGGCTATGGAACCCTGACCTGTTCACCGGACGTGCTACCTGTCCCAGACCTGCTGTTTTCAACTCTCTAGAGAACGCAGGAGCGGTAGAGATACTCTTAATGGTCGGCTATGAAAAGCCAACTGACATTTACTCCTGAGGTGCTGACTTGCTGCACCCTCGACAACTACTATGATTATTATTATTTGACCATGCTGGTCATTTATGAACATTTGAACATCTTGGCCATGTTCTGTTATAATCTCCACCCGGCACAGCCAGAAGAGGACTGGCCACCCCTCATAGCCTGGTTCCTCTCTAGGTTTCTTCCTAGGTTTTGGCCTTTCTAGGGAGTTTCTCCTAGCCACCGTGCTTCTACACCTGCATTGCTTGCTGTTTGGGGTTTTAGGCTGGGTTTCTGTACAGCACTTTGAGATATCAGCTGATGTAAGAAGGGCTATATAAATACATTTGATTTGATTTGATTTGATCAAGTTTGCAGACGACACAACAGTAGTAGGCTTGATTACCAACAATGACGAGACAGCCTACAGGGAGGAGGTGAGAGCTCTGGGAGTATGGTGCCAGGAAAAACAACTCTCACTCAACATCAACAAAACAATGGAGATGATCGTGGACTTGCAGATGTTAGCGTAGGTGCAGTGAAATGCTTGTGTTTCTAGCTCCAACAGTGCTGTAACAATACCTGGCAATACACAATAATACACACATAATCCAAAAAGTCAAAATAAACAAATTAAGAAATATCAGGATGAGCAATGTCAGAGTCCGGAACATGTGTACAGACAGTATGGATAGTATATGAATAAAGGTGTGTACAGCAGTAGTCATATAGGATGAGCCTTGACTAGAATACATATACGTATGAAGTGTGGTAAAACAGTATGTAAACATTATTAAAATGACCAGTGTTCAATGACTATGTACATAGGGCATCAGTCTCGAAGCTGCTCGGCAGAGTACTGGGTGGTTGTGGTGATGCGCAGCTTACATTAGCCAGACATTTATCACTGGGTGTTAGATATAACATTAGGGGGGAAACGCATATGCTGGAAATACTCATCGATTTGTTACACCATTTTAAAACAGAACGCATACGCTGGATGGATGGCGAGCTCGGTGACTATTTGGCCATTGATTGACATGTGTTTTTTATCAGTACAATGTTCTCATTGAGGAGTCCAGCGTGGAGAGGGATGGCCCTGGCAACTGGGGGTCTGAGCGGGGGGGGTTCACACTGATTAATCAACCCCCCAACCCCCTCTAAGAGACGGGGGAGGGACGGCAAGCCTGACGGCAAAAAGCTGTTAGGAGTTTTTTTAAACGCTCTCGAGAACGTGACAGAAAATATAGAACAAAACAGTGTCACGCAAGGAACTGAGCAAGAGAGTTCAGTGTTCAGTAGCATACTATCAGACACACATTACTGCTGCTCTCTCTCATGACACTAACCTGCAGACAGGGACACGCCATGTGGACTGGGCTGCTCAGAGAACAGAGAAGGAGAGAAGAAACAAATGGTCTTTCTCCAAAATACAAGAATCCAGTGTTCGAATAAATAAATGAATGAAGCGAAATTAAACGAAAGTGCACACCCCCCCATTATTTTTCCGCAGATGTCTTAATTTGCTGTGGGAAAGCGGTGTTTCCTCTGAAGGTCTACCCCCTCTCTCTCTCCCTCTTTCTCTCCCTGCTCCCTCTCTCCTCCCTGGGCTGTGCCATGACCTTCATGGCCACTCCACCTGCAGGAAGCCATGCTTGATTCTCTGTCCACTGAGACGCCTGCTTGACAGCAGAATGGTGTCACAGGACCGAGTGGTGGAATTTCTCTTTCTCTGTCATCATTAATGGGGCTTCCCCCTATGGTGAGGGGGATGAAAGTACGATTTAATGTTCTCAGGAGAGTGGCAGCAGAAGAAAGGCTCAAAGCCTCGCATGCTGGTTTCTGATTGGGTCACTCCAGCCCTTGCAGCGAATGGGATGTCTCTGTGGAATTTGCCATAGACCGGGCTGAAAGGAGAAGGAATTAAGACCTTTTAAGGATGGACATGTAACAAAGGAACACTTTTATGATGTAACAGCATAAAACGAGAGCCTCCATTGTGTAACCGATTGGAAAAGGTCTTTGAAATAAGCGGCCCGAGATGTGTGCTCTCCCTGGGCCCAGTGGGGTTTTAGTGGCTCCTACCAAATGACTTGTCTACTTGAGAACCTGAATGGCTCTCATTTCAGGAGGCAAAGTAGAAGATTATTGGTTTGTTTCTATTTTCCTCCTTCCCTTCTTCCCTACCTCCATGTCTCTTAAGCATTGGATGGAGAGACAGTCCCAGGTTAATTTGGAGAGTGTAAAAAAGAAGTTAAAAAAACACACATTTGCACCTGATGTCGTCATTTACTTTCCTATCTTGTTCAGTGTAAAGGTACCAGAGGTTTATACAGTAAAGACTGACTTTGGGAATATGTCCCCATCCACAGGCTGCCTCAGAGTTTTTTTTTAGACATGTCTTAGTGCAGAGGAGAGGAGGAGAGGGCTGTAAACACTAGAGGGGGAGCTTACCCATGATGGAGATCCAGAGTGCTCTGAGGATGTGTTTCTCAGGCCCCCCACCCCCCTCCTCCTATGCCTCCTCCATCACGGGCAGCAGGAGACCTCCAGGGATCAAGGGTCAGGGGTCGAGAAGAGCGGAGGGCCTTTTATTGTCTTTCTCCCAGGAAAGCAGGGAGAATGTGATGTGTGTGTGAGCGAGAGAGAGAGCGAGAGAGAGCGAGAGAGTGGGCTGGTTGTGTGGGAGAGAACTTTTAGCAGCCATCACACTGAGATATGGAGCTCTTAAAAAACCTCTGGAGGCAGTGTAATATCAAGAAGCAGGATTATTCACAAATCCCCTATTACACTGCCTCTCCTCTGTCTGACCAACCTCCCTCACCCCTACCATCATTTTGACAAATTAATTGAGTGAGTGAGTGAGCGAGACGTTTCCTCCCATTTGCGTGGAATAAGACATGATATTTGAGATTAGTTTATGTGCTGGTTATTAAAGCCTTTTCCCCTGGTTCTAGGAACAAAGGAGCACTAAATGGATGAGGGAAACCTTCAAATGCAGCACAGACATTTTCAGGGAATGCGGTGACTGCAGTCTTTTTCAGGGAATGCGGTGACTGCAGTCTTTTTCAGGGAATGCGGTGACTGCAGTCTTTTTCAGGGAATGCGGTGACTGCAGTCTTTTTCAGGGAATGCGGTGACTGCAGTCTTTTTCAGGGAATGCGGTGACTGCAGTCTTTTTCAGGGAATGCGGTGACTGCAGTCTTTTTCAGGGAATGCGGTGACTGCAGTCTTTTTCAGGGAATGCGGTGACTGCAGTCTTTTTCAGGGAATGCGGTGACTGCAGTCTTTTTCAGGGAATGCGGTGACTGCAGTCTTTTTCAGGGAATGCGGTGACTGCAGTCTTTTTCAGGGAATGCGGTGACTGCAGTCTTTTTCAGGGAATGCGGTGACTGCAGTCTTTTTCAGGGAATGCGGTGACTGCAGTCTTTTTCAGGGAATGCGGTGACTGCAGTCTTTTTCAGGGAATGCGGTGACTGCAGTCTTTTTCAGGGAATGCGGTGACTGCAGCCTTTTTCAGGGAATGCGGTGACTGCAGCTCTAAACATGGCATTTATCCATTCCCCCAACTCTTCCATATTCATGTATCTTTCTGCTGGATTCATTTTCCGTTTAGTTTTGAAGATGGAATCGCAAACTAAAGCCACTAGCGGAGCAGAAGGAAGTGTTGTGGGGGATGGAATTCAGTGCTGCGCAGACTGTTCACTCCGACCTTCATGTTCCAACATCAAAGTGCTTCCCCTGCCCATTTCCCTCAGTGAGAGCGGCAAAGATGTCTAGAGCACTCGAGTGTGTGTGTGGGTGGGTGTGTATATGTGTGTGTGTGAAAGCATTTGTGTGTGAGTGTGGTTGCGTGTGTGTCCATGCCTGCAAGCTGGATTGTATGCTGCCAATATGTGATGCTAAGTAGTGATACCAGGCTCTGTCTCTAACAGAAACCCTGTGTTCCTAAGAGAGAGCTGCTGTAGCTTCTCTTCATCATCTGTTTCTGTGTTACTTTTTTCTCACTCGAAGTTGACCAACTGTAAAATATATATGTATACTGCACAGGAGGATGGTGGAACCTTAATTGCGGAGAACAGGCTCGTTCTAATGACTGGAGTGGAATTAGTGGAATTGTAACAAATACAGTACATTCAGAAAGTATTCAGACTCCCCTTGACTTTTTCTACATTTTGTTACGTTAAAGCCTTATTCTAAAATGTATTAAATAGTTTTCCCCCCTCATCAATCTACACACAATACTCCATAATGACATCACAATACTCCATAATGACATCACAATACTCCATAATGACATCACAATACTCCATAATGACAAAGCAAAAACAGTTGTTTTGACATTTTTGCAAACGTATATATATATATTTTTTTAAATATCACATTTGCATAAGAATTCAGACCCTTTACTAAGTACTTTGCTGAGCACCTTTGGCAGCGATTACAGCCTCAAGTTATCTTGGGTAGGACACTACAAGCTTGGCACACCTGTATTTGGGGAGTTTCTCCCGTTCTTATCTACAGATCCTCTCAAGCTCTGTCATGTTGGATGGGGAGCGTTGCTGCACAGCTACATTGTTTTCAGGTCTCTCCAGAGATGTTTGATCGGTTTCAAGTCCGGGCTTTCAGAGACTTGTAAAGCCATTCCTGCGTTGTCTTGGCTGTGCGCTTAGGGTTGTTGTCCTGTTGTAAGGTGAACCTTTTCCCCAGTCTGAGGTCCTGAGCGCTCTGGAGCAGGTTTTCATCAAGGATCTCTCTGTGTTTTGCTCCATTCATCTTTGCCTCGATCCTGACTAGTCTCCCAGTCCCTGCCGCTGAAAAACATCCCCACAGCATGATTCTGCCACCAATATTCTTCACCATAGGGATGGTACCAGGTTTCCTTCAGACGTGACGCATTGCATTCAGGCCAAAGAGTTCAAGTTTGGTTTCATTAGACCAATCTTGTTTCTCATGGTCTGAGAGTCTTTAGGTGCCTTTTGGCAAACTCCAAGCGGGCTGTCATGTGCCTTTCACTGAGAAGTTGCTTCTGTCTGGCCACTCTACCATAAAGCCCTGATTGGTGGAGCGCTGCAGAAGTGGTTGTCATTCTGTCATTCTCCAATCTCCACAGAGAACTCTGGAGCTCTGTCAGAGTGACCATTGGGTTCTTGATCACCTCCAGGACCAAGGCCCTCCTCCCACGATTGCTCAGTTTGGCCGGGCGGTCAGCTCTAGGAAGATTATTCATGGTTTCAAACTTCCTCCATTTACGAATTATGGAGGTTACTGTCTTCTTGGGGACCTTCAATACTGCAGAAATGTTTTGGTACCCTTCCCCAGATGGGGTATTGTGTGTCGATTGCTAAATATTCAATTCATTTTAGAATAAGGCTGTAACGTAACAAAATGTGGAAAAAGTCAAGGGTTTTGAATACTTTCCGAAGGCACTGTACATCAAACACTGTACATCAAATATACATATATATTCATATATTTATTGAAAGTATTAAGCAGTTTAACCTCTCTTGGGTATGTGGGACGTTAGCGTCCCACCTCTTCAACAGCCAGTGAAACTGCTGGGCGCCAAATTCAAATACAGAAATACTCATTATAAAAAATCAGAAAACAAAACATATTTTACATAGGTTTAAAGATGAAAGTCTTGTGAATCCAACCACGGTGTCAGATTTTTAAAATGCTTTACAGCGAAAGCATACCTTAAGATTATTTGAGAACATAGCCCACTAGACAATTCATTACAAACAGTAACCAGCCAAGTAGAACAGAGTCAGAGTCAGAAATAGAGATAAAATGAATCCCTTACCTTTGATGATCTTCATATGGTTGCACTCAGCAGACATTCATTTACTCAATAAATGTTTATTTTGTTCAATAAAGTCTCTTTATATACAAAAACCTCAGTTTTGTTTGCGCGTTTTCTTCAGTAATCCACAGGCTCAAACGCAGTCAAAACAGGAAGACAAAAAAATCCAAATTGTATCCGTAAAGTTCATAGAAACATGTCAAACGATGTTAATATTCAATCCTCAGGTTGTATTTCGCCAAAATAATCTATAATATTTCAACCAGACAATACAATAACGTCGTCAATTTAAAAGGTAAACAAGAATTGCTATCTCTCTGTCGAGCGCATGAAAAAGCTCTGCGACACTTTAGCGTCCAGTCATTCCGAATGCTCTTATTCCCTCATTTTTCAGAATACAAGCCTGAAACTATTTCTAAAGACTGTTGACATCTAGTGGAAGGCATATGAACTGCATTTTGAGTCATAAGTCAATGGATACTGTAATGGCATTGAATAGAGAAAAAAACAAAAAAAACTTCCTGAATGGATTTTTCTCAGGTTTTCGCCATAACATCAGTTATGTTATACTCACAGACACTATTTTAACAGTTTTGGAAACTTTAGAGTGTTTTCTATCCAAATATACCGGTTATATGCATATCATATCTTCTGGCAGTTTAAATTGGGCATGCATTTCATCCAAAATTCCGAATGCTGCCCCCTACCCTAGTGAAGTTAACACACTGTGAAATGGAGTAGTTATTTAACACATTGTGAAATGGAGTAGTTATTTAACACACTGTGAAATGGAGTAGTTCTTTAACCTCTCTGGGATAGGCGGGACGATTGCGTCCCACTTGGCCAATAGCCAGGCAAAATGTAGAGCGCCAAATAAAATAAAAAATGATATAAAATCAAACGTTCATTAACCTGTCTAGGATCAGCGTGCCGCTAGCGGCACCCCCCCCCCCCCCCCCCCACTGAAAACCAGTGCCGCGAAATTCAAAAAAAATATTTTTTTTAAATATTTAACTTTCACACATTAAAGTCCAATACAGCTAATGAAAGACACAGATCTTGTGAATCCAGTCAACATGTCCGATTTTTAAAATGTTTTACAGGGAAGACACAATATGTAAAGATGTACATCTATTACCTAAAAACACATTAGCATAATCCACCATCTTTTATTTGTCCACCAACACCAGTAGCCATCACCAATTCGGCTAAACTAAGATATTTATAGCCCCTAACCAACAAAAAAACTCATCAGATGACAGTCTGATAACATATTTATGGTATGGGATAGGTTTTGTTAGAAAAAAGTGCATATTTCAGGTAGATGGCATAGGTTACAATTGCACCCACCGTCACAAATGGAATAGAAAAACTACTTAGAGCAACGTGTTTACCTACTTACTAATCATCAAACATTTCGTAAAAATACACAGCATACACGAATCGAAAGACACAGATCCTGTGAATACAGACAATATTTCAGATTTTCTAAGTGTCTTACAGCGAAAACACAATAAATTGTTATATTAGCATAGCACATAGCACATAGCAGCCCAGCATTGATTCTAGCCAAAGTGAGCGATAACGTCAACATCGCCAAAAATATATTAATTTTTTCACTAACCTTCTCAGAATTCTTCAGATGACACTCCTGTAACATCATATTACACAATCTATATAGAGTTTGATCGAAAACGTTTATATTTAGCCACCAAAATCATGGTTAGACAATGTGAAATGTAGCTCAGCTGGTCAGAAAATGTCCTTGCGCCACTTAGACAGTGATCTACTCTTATACATAAATACTCATAAACGTGACTAAAAAATACAGGGTGGACAGGGATTGATAGACAATTTAATTCTTAATACAATTGCGGAATTACATTTTTTAATTTATCCTTACTTTTCAATACAGTTTGCGCCAAGCGAAGCTACGTCAAAAAACATGGCGTCCTAAGCCACTAAAATGTTTCGACAGAAACACGATTTATTATAATAAAAATGTCCTACTATGAGCTGTTCTTCCATCAGTATCTTGGGCAAAGGATCCTTTCTTGGGAGTAATCGTCTTTTGGTGGAAAGCTGTCCTCTTGCCATGTGGAAATGCCAACTGCGTTCGGGATGAACTGAAAAGCGTGCCCGGCTATTCACATGTTTCAAAAATAAATGTCCCAAAATCGCACTAAACGGATATAAATTGCTATAAAACGCTTTAAATTAACTACCTTATGATGTTTTTAACTCCTATAACGAGTGAAAAGATGACCGGAGAAATATAACAGGCTAAACTAACGCTTGGAACAGGAGCGGCTCGGTGTCCTCCACGCGCGTTACGCACCAAGAAAAGACTTGCTAGCTACAGGGTTTTTTCATTTGTAGTGCCTGTGAACGCGCAATCGACCCCATTGGAATCGTCATCACGTAAAGGCATCCAGGGGAAGACGTAAGAAGTGTCCGTATAGTCATAGCAATAACAGTGCCCTTTTAACGGACTTCAGAACAGTGGCCAACATTTCTGAAATCTGACTCCATGTCAGGGAAATTGCTGTAGAATGGGCTCTGTTCCACTTAGAGACAAAATTTCAACTCCTATAGAAACTATAGACTGTTTTCTATCCAATAATAATAATAATATGCATATTGTACGATCAAGGATTTTGTGGGAAGCCGTTTCAAAAATTACCCAATTAGCATAAATAGTCTCAACAGCGCCCCCATCCTCAACAGGTTAAATCACACATGTAAGATACCAAATTAAAGCGACACTCGTTGTGAATCCAGCCAACATGTCAGATTTCAAAAAGGCTTTTCGGCGAAAGCATAAGATGCTATTATCTGATGATAGCACAACAGTAAACAAAGAGAGTGTAGCATATTTCAACCCTGCAGGCACAACACAAAACGCAGAAATAAAATATAAATCATGCCTTACCTTTGGCGAGCTTCTTTTGTTGGCACTCCAATATGTCCCATAAACATCACAAATGGTCCTTTTGTTCGATTAATTCCGTCCATATATATCCAAATTGTCCATTTATTTGGCGCGTTTGATCCAGAAAATAACAGCTTCCAATTTGCGCAACGTCACTACAAAATATCTCAAAAATTACCTCTAAACTTTTCCAAAACATTTCAAACTACCTTTGAAGTACAATTTTTGTCACGTTCCTGACCTGTTTTCTGTTGTTTTGTATGTGTGTGATGGTCAGGGCGTGAGTTTTGGGTGGGCAGTCTATGTTTTCTGTTTCTATGTTGGTTTTGGGTTGCCTGGTATGGCTCTTAATTAGAGGCAGGTGTTTTGCGTTTTCCTCTAATTGAGAGTCATATTAAGGTAGGTTGTTCTCACTGTTTGTTTGTGGGTGATTGTCGCTGTGTCTGTGTATTTTGCACCACACGGTACTGTCTCGTCTCGTTCGTTCGGTCGTTCCTGTTTATGTGTTCCTCGTTTCATGTAAGTTCATAGTTTAGGTCTGTCTAGTTTGTTTTGTTATTTTGTTAATCATTCAAGTGTATTTCATTTCGTGTTTTTCCGTCTTGTCAAATAAACATTATGTATTCATCACCCGCTGCGCCTTGGTCTATTCACTCACCGAGGGACGGCCGTTACAGAATCACCCACCAAACCCAGATCAAGCAGCGGGTTAACGGACAGCAACGACAGCGCAAGAAGGATGAATGGACATGGGAGGATGTTTTGGACGGAAAGGGTTGCTACACATGGGAGGAGATCCTGGCTGGAAAGGATCGCCTCCCATGGGAACAACTGGAGGCAGCTCGGAGAGCGGAGGAAACCGGAGAGAGGAACCAGCGTTATGAGGGGACACGTCTAGCACGGAAGCCCGAAAAGCCCGTGAGTACTACCCAAAAATTTCTTGGGGGGGGGGCTAAGAGGTGGTGGGCCGAGGGCAGGTAGGAGACCTGCGCCCACTTCCCAGGCTAACCGTGGAGAGCGGGAGTACGGGCAGACACCATGTTACGCAGTAGAGCGCACGGTGTCTCCTGTACGGGTGCATAGCCCAGTGCGGGTTATTCCACCTCCCCGCACTGGTAGGGCTAGATTGGGCATTGAGCCAAATGTCATGAAGCGGGCCCTACATATCTGGCCACCAGTACGTCTCCTTGGGCCGGCTTACATGGCACCAGCCTTACGCATGGTGTCCCCGGTTCGCCAACACAGCCCAGTGCGGGTTATTCCACCTCCCAGCACTGGACGGGCTACGGGGAGCATGCAACCAGGTAAGGTTGGGCAGGCTCAGTGCTCAAAGGAGCCAGTACGCCTACACGGTCCGGTATTTCCGGCGCTACCTCCTCGCCCCAGCCCAGTACCACCAGTTCCGGCACCACGCACTAAGCCACCTGTGCGTCTCCAGAGCCCTGTTCCTCCTCCACACACTCTTCCGATGGTGCGTGTCTCCAGCCCAGTGCCTCCACTTCCGGCACCACGCACTAAGCCATCTGTGCGTCTCCAGAGCCCTGTACGCACTGTTCCTTCTCCCAGCACTCGCCCTGAGGTGCGTGCCCTCAGCCCGGTACCTCCAGTTCCGGTACCACGCACCAGGCCTATAGTGCGCTTCGAGAGGTCAGTGTGCCCTGTCCCTGCTCCCCGCACTAGCATTGAAGTGCGTGCCGTCATCCCGGTACCCCCAGTTCCGGCACCACGCACCAGGCCTACTGTGCGCCTCAGCAGGGCAGAGTCGGCCGTCTGCCCAACGCCTTCTGCACTGCCTGTCTGCCCAGCTCCGTCTGAGCCATCTGTCTGCCCAACGCCTTCTGCACTGCCTGTCTGCCCAGCGCCGTCTAAGTCATCTGTCTGCCCAGCGCCGTCTGAGCCATCTGTCTGTCCAGCGCCGTCTGAGCCATCTGTCTGCCCAGCGCCGTCTGAGCCATCTGTCTGCCCAGCGCCGTCTGAGCCATCTGTCTGCCCAGCGCCTTCTGAGCCATCCGTCTGCACAGCGCCTTCTGAGCCATCCGTCTGCCACGAGCCATTAGAGCCGCCCGTCTGTCCCGAGCCATTAGAGCCGTCCGTCAGTCAGGAGCCGCTAGAGCCGTCCGTCAGTCAGGAGCTGCCAGAGCCACCAGCCAGTCAGGAGCTGCCAGAGCCGCCAGCCAGTCAGGAGCTGCCATAGCCGCCAGACAGTCAGGAGCTGCCAGAGCCGCCAGCCAGTCAGGAGCTGCCAGAGCCGCCAGCCAGTCAGGAGCTGCCCTACAGTCAGGAGCTGTCCTACAGTCATGAGCTGCCCTACAGTCATGAGCTGCCTTACAGTCATGAGCTGCCCTACAGTCATGAGCTGCCCTACAGTCATGAGCTGCCCTACAGTCATGAGCTGCCCTACAGTCCTGAGCTGCCTTACAGTCATGAGCTGCCCTACAGTCATGAGCTGCCCTACAGTCATGAGCGGCCCTTCAGTCATGAGCTGCCCTACAGTCATGAGCTGCCTTACAGTCATGAGCTGCCCTACAGTCATGAGCTGCCCTACAGTCATGAGCTGCCCTACAGTCATGAGCTGCCCTACAGTCATGAGCTGCCCTACAGTCCGGAGCTGCCACCCAGCCCGGACCTGCCAGAGTCCCTCAGCCCGGACCTGCCAGAGTCCCTCAGCCCGGACCTGCCAGAGTCCCTCAGCCCGGACCTGCCAGAGTCCCTCAGCCCGGACCTGCCAGAGTCCCTCAGCCCGGACCTGCCAGAGTCCCTCAGCCAGGACCTGCCAGAGTCCCTCAGCCAGGACCTGCCGCCCCTTATCCCGGTGCTGCCCCTTATCCCGGTGCTGCCCCTTATCCCGGTGCTGGTCCTTTTCCCGGTGCTGCCCCTTCATTTATGTGGTTTTAGTTGGAGGGTGGTCATTGGGAGGGGGATACAGAAACGGGGAGTGACTATGGTGGTGTGGGGACAGCGTCCGGAGCCTGAGCCACCACCGTGGTCAGATGCCCACCCAGACCCTCGCCTGGACTTTGTGCTGGTGCGCCCGGCGTTCGCACCTTGAGGGGGGGGGGTTCTGTCACGTTCCTGACCTGTTTTCTGTTGTTTTGTATGTGTGTGATGGTCAGGGCGTGAGTTTTGGGTGGGCAGTCTATGTTTTCTGTTTCTATGTTGGTTTTGGGTTGCCTGGTATGGCTCTTAATTAGAGGCAGGTGTTTTGCGTTTTCCTCTAATTGAGAGTCATATTAAGGTAGGTTGTTCTCACTGTTTGTTTGTGGGTGATTGTCGCTGTGTCTGTGTATTTTGCACCACACGGTACTGTCTCGTCTCGTTCGTTCGGTCGTTCCTGTTTATGTGTTCCTCGTTTCATGTAAGTTCATAGTTTAGGTCTGTCTAGTTCGTTTTGTTATTTTGTTAATCATTCAAGTGTATTTCGTTTCGTGTTTTTCCGTCTTGTCAAATAAACATTATGTATTCATCACCCGCTGCGCCTTGGTCTACTCACTCACCGAGGGACGGACGTTACAATTTTTGGTATTTTTAAACGCTAACACACTGTGAAATGGAGTAGTTCTTTAACACACTGTGAAATGGAGTAGTTATTTAACACACTGTGAAATGGAGGAGTTCTTTAACACACTGTGAAATGGAGTAGTTCTAAAACATACTGTGAAATGGAGGAGTTCTTTAACACACTGTGAAATGGAGTAGTTCTTGAACATACTGTGAAATGGAGTAGTTCTTTAACCTGTTGGGGATGGGGGAGCTGTTTAGACTACTTATGCTAATTTGGCTAATTTTTTAAACGGCTTCCCACAAAATCCTTGATCGTACAATATGCATATTATTATTATTATTGGATAGAAAACAGTCTATAGTTTCTATAGGAGTTGAAATTTTGTCTCTAAGTGGAACAGAGCCCATTCTACAGCAATTTCCCTGACATGGAGTCAGATTTGAGAAATGTTGGCCACTGTTCTGAAGTCATTTAAAAGGGCACTGTCGTTGCTATGACTATACGGACACTTCTTACGTCTTCCCCTGGATGCCTTTACGTGATGACGATTCCAACGGGGTCGATTGCGCGTTCACAGGCCCTACAAATGAAAAAACCCTGAAGCTAGTCATTCTTTGGGAGCTGCGTCATGAGCCAAGAGGACACCGGCGCGCACTTGTTCCAAGCGTTAGTTTAGCCTGTTATATTTCTCCGGTCATCTTTTCACTCGTTATAGGAGTTAAAAACATCATAAGGTAGTTAATTTAAAGCGTTTTATAGCAATTTATATCCGTTTAGTGCGATTTTGGGACATTTATTTTTGCAACGATGTGAAAAGTTGGGCACGCTTTTCAGTTCATCCCGAACGCAGTTGACATTTCCACATGGCAAGAGGACAGCTTTCCACCAAAAGACGATTTCTCCCAAGAAAGGATCCTTTGCCCAAGATACTGATGGAAGAACAGCTCAAGGTAGGACATTTTTATTATGATAAATCGTGTTTCTGTCGAAACATTTTAGTGGCTTAGGACGCCATGTTTTTTGACGTAGCTTCGCTTGGCGCAAACTGTATTGAAAAGTAAGGATAAATTAAAAAATGTAATAACGCAATTGTATTAAGAATTAAATTGTCTATCAATCCCTGTCCACCCTGTATTTTTTAGTCACGTTTATGAGTATTTATGTATAAGAGTAGATCACTGTCTAAGTGGCGCAAGGACATTTTCTGACCAACTGAGCTACATTTCACATTGTCTAACCATGATTTTGGGGGCTAAATATAAACATTTTCGATCAAACTGTATATGCATGTTGAAATGTGATGTTACAGGAGTGTCATCGGAAGAATTCTGAGAAGGTTAGTGAAAAAATTAATATCTTTTGGCGATGTTGACTTTTATCGCTCACTTTGGCTAGAATCAATGCTGGGCTGCTAATTGCTATGTGCTAAGCTAATATAACGATTTATTGTGTTTTCGCTGTAAGACACTTAGAAAATCTGAAATATTGTCTGTATTCACAGGATCTGTGTCTTTCGATTCGTGTATGCTGTGTATTTTTACGAAATGTTTGATGATTAGTAGTTAGGTAAACACGTTGCTCATTGTAATTATTCTAGTCCATTTGTGATGGTGGGTGCAATTGTAAACTATGAAGTCTACCTGAAATATGCACTTTTTTCTAACAAAACCTATCCCATACCATAAATATGTTATCAGACTGTCATCTAATGAGTTTTTTTGTTGGTTAGGGGCTATAAATATCTTAGTTTAGCCGAATTGGTGATGGCTACTGGTGTTGGTGGACAAATAAAAGATGGTGGATTATGCTAATGTGTTTTTAGGTAATAGATGTACATCTTTACATATTGTGTCTTCCCTGTAAAACATTTTAAAAATCGGAAATGTTGACTGGATTCACAAGATCTGTGTCTTTCATTAGCTGTATTGGACTTTAATGTGTGAAAGTTAAATATTTTAAAAAAATATTTTTTTTGAATTTCGCGGCACTGGTTTTTCAGTGGGGGGGGGGGGGGTGTGCCGCTAGCGCCACGCTGATCCTAGACAGGTTAACATACTGTGAAATGGAGGAGTTCTTTAACACACTGTGAAATGGAGTAGTTATTTAACACCCTGTGAAATGGAGTAGTTCTTTAACATACTGTGAAATGGAGTAGTTCTTGAACATACTGTGAAATGGAGGAGTTCTTTAACACACTGTGAAACGGAGTAGTTCTTTAACACACTGTGAAATGGAGGAGTTCTTTAACACACTGTGAAATGGAGGAGTTCTTTAACACACTGTGAAATGGAGGAGTTCTTTAACACACTGTGAAATGGAGGAGTTCTTTAACATACTGTGAAATGGAGTAGTTCTTTAACACACTGTGAAATGGAGGAGTTCTTTAACACACTGTGAAATGGACGAGTTCTTTAACACACTGTGAAATGGACAAGTTCTTTAACACACTGTGAAATGGAGTAGTTCTTTAACATACTGTGAAATGGAGTAGTTCTTTAACACACTGTGAAATGGAGTAGTTCTTTAACATACTGTGAAATGGAGTAGTTCTTTAACACACTGTGAAATGGAGGAGTTCTTTAACACACTGTGAAATGGACGAGTTCTTTAACCTGTCTAGGATCAGCGTGGCGCTAGCGGCACACCCCCCCCCCCCCCACTGAAAAACCAGTGCCGCGAAATTCAAAAAAAATATTTTTTTAAAATATTTAACTTTCACACATTAAAGTCCAATACAGCTAATGAAAGACACAGATCTTATGAATCCAGTCAACATTTCCGATTTTTAAAATGTTTTACAGGGAAGACACAATATGTAAAGATGTACATCTATTACCTAAAAACACATTAGCATATTCCACCATCTTTTATTTGTCCACCAACACCAGTAGCCATCACCAATTCGGCTAAACTAAGATATTTATAGCCCCTAACCAACAAAAAAACTCATTAGATGACAGTCTGATAACATATTTATGGTATGGGATAGGTTTTGTTAGAAAAAAGTGCATATTTCAGGTATATGGCATAGTTTACAATTGCACCCACCATCACAAATGGACTAGAATAATTACAATGAGCAACGTGTTTACCTAACTACTAATCATCAAACATTTCGTAAAAATACACAGCATACACGAATCGAAAGACACAGATCCTGTGAATACAGACAATATTTCAGATTTTCTAAGTGTCTTACAGCGAAAACACAATAAATCGTTATATTAGCGTAGCACATAGCACATAGCAGCCCAGCATTGATTCTAGCCAAAGTGAGCGATAAAAGTCAACATCGCCAAAAGATATTAATTTTTTCACTAACCTTCTCAGAATTCTTCCGATGACACTCCTGTAACATCACATTACAACATGCATATACAGTTTGATCGAAAATGTTTATATTTAGCCACCAAAATCATGGTTAGACAATGTGAAATGTAGACAAGCTGGTAAAGAAAACGTCCTTGCGCCACTTAGACAGTGATCTACTCTTATACATAAATACTCATAAACGTGACTAAAAAATATAGGGTGGACAGGGATTGATAGACAATTTAATTCTTAATACAATTGCGTTATTACATTTTTTAATTTATCCTTACTTTTCAATACAGTTTGCGCCAAGCGAAGCTACGTCAAAAAACATGGCGTCCTAAGCCACTAAAATGTTTCGACAGAAACACGATTTATCATAATAAAAATGTCCTACCTTGAGCTGTTCTTCCATCAGTATCTTGGGCAAAGGATCCTTTCTTGGGAGAAATCGTCTTTTGGTGGAAAGCTGTCCTCTTGCCATGTGGAAATGTCAACTACGTTCGGGATGAACTGAAAAGCGTTCCCAACTTTTCACATCGTTGCAAAAATAAATGTCCCAAAATCGCACTAAACGGATATAAATTGCTATAAAACGCTTTAAATTAACTACTTTGTGATGTTTGTAACTCCTATAACGAGTGAAAAGATGACCGGAGAAATATAACAGGCTAAACTAATGCTTGGAACAGGAGAGGGTCGGTGTCTTCCACGCGCGTTACGCAGCAAGAAAAGACTTGCTAGCTAAAGGTTTTTTTCATTTGTAGTGCCTGTGAACGAGCAATCGAGCCCGTTGGAATCGTCATCACGTAAAGGCATCCAGGGGAAGACGTAAGAAGTGTCCGTATAGTCATAGCAACGACAGTGCCCGTTTAAATGACTTCAGAAAAGTGGCCAACGTTTCTCAAATCTGACTCCATGTCAGGGAAATTGCTGTAGAATGGGCTCTGTTCCACTTAGAGACAAAATTTCAACTCCTATAGAAACTATAGACTGTTTTCTATCCAATAATAATAATAATATGCATATTGTACGATCAAGGATTTTGTGGGAAGCCGTTTAAAAAATTAGCCACATTAGCATAAATAGTCTAAACAGCGCCCCCATCCCCAACAGGTTAACACACTGTGAAATGGACAAGATTTTTAACACACTGTGAAATGGAGGGAGAGGGTGGAGTGATAAAACAACAACACTATGGTGTAGGTAGAGAATCTCCATCTTTTGGACTGTCTGGTCACAGCTCTGCCTTTGATGAGGGAGACCAAAGTGCAGCGGTCACATGCACCTCCCCAGCAACCCCATCCAATCCGTGATGTCCTTCAATTCTCATGACTCTTGTTTTTGCCAATTGCTCCCTGTGTGGAATGCTGTTTGTTGGAAGCAGAGGCTTCGACGTCCGCCATGACCAGATAAAGTGCCCCAAATTCATGCTTCCGTGTGACGCAACAGCTGTGCCAGCAACGGGTAGCTCCGACCCCCCCCAACTCCCATGAACACCCGCACACACATACGCACAAATGCTCAGACACACACACATGCTCAGACACACACACACGCACACACACACACGGTAGGGCCCTACCGCGCCTGCTGTGTGAAAAATTTGCTGACAGGCAGAGCGAATGCCACCACCACGTGCCCCATCCGCCTGGCAAACGGCTCGATACATCATCGTGTTCTTCTCTGCTCAAACCCAGACTCCACTCACAGGGCAAATGGAGCATGTTATTCTCTGCTCAGATCCTATTTCCGCCCAGCCTGCCAGTGACTACAGCTTTTCCTCTCCCTAGAAGGAGAGAGAGAGCCTCTGGACACACACTTGAATGCAAACATGGACATGCACGTGCACACACAAAGATACGCACAAATGCACAAATGCACACACACACACACACACACACACACACACACACACACACACACACACACACACACACACACACACACACACACACACACACACACACACACACACACACACACACACACACACACACACACACACACACACACACACACACACACACACACAGAGAGAGAGAGACCTCTAGGCCCTGCCACCATGAGGCTGCCACTGATCTTCAAATATAGCTGAGCATCAATCAGTTCCTGACAGGCTTTTAGTGTAATTTCTCTTCCTTCCCTTGGCTTTCTGTCCTCTTCCTCTCAACCTTTCCTCCGCTGCTCTTTGAGTATTCCTACAGGCGTGTGCTTTTTCAGTGAGTCTGCGGTGCAGAGGTCACATTTTGAGTTTCATCCCCCTGCCTCCCACATATCACAACGTTTAAATATCCTTGAGAGATATAGAAGAACTTAATGTATGTAAATCCAAGCCTGTTGTATCACAGCCTGTATTTATTTATTTCACTTTTTTAATGGAAATCTTTAGATTTTTCAATTTGTCATCGTAGCTCCTTTCCTCCTTCAAAGTCTAGTCTGCATGGTTACCTTGAATAACACTCAAACCGTTTCATCTGAAGACAGAACTCTTAATGGAATAATCAGGGAACATTTCTTCCTCCGTAATCCTGTGATTATTTAATCTTCAAAATGACGTTTTGTCTTTTTCTCCTTCCGCCACAGTTTAGACAGTCTAGACTGTCATCAGACATGTATGTTATGAATGTTGATGACTTTGTGTTATATCACATGTAGTGTAGTGGTGCTTGGAGATGTGGTTATACTTTAATCTTGCCCAACATTTCCCAAACAGGTCACCTGGTGAAGAAAAGGTGCCCTGTGTAAACAATTTGATGAGAAACAGTGACATACACTCTGAAGGACCTAAAATGATCAATCCCATATTAGTATTTTGCCGTCAGGCCATGCCAAGCTCTATACACCAATTGGCAACACCCACTCCTCAGAAGTGTAAACACTAGTTGCTGAATTGTTCACTTAGAAATCAGAGTTTTAGCATTATAGAAGGCCACAGATGAGCTCTCCTGTTCTGTAGGAAAGTGGAAGTTAATGGTGAAGCAAGAGCTGGAGGTGAAGGAGTTAGAGGAAGAGTCGGACGAGGAGGATGAGGACGAGGAAGGACAGTCATCTCAGATGAGATCAGGGCCACATTGGTTGACAATGTGCTCAACCATGGATTGAGTGTAAGAGAGGCTGGGCAGAGAGTTCAGCCCAACCTGAGCCGCTACACTGTTACATCTATCATCCTTACATTCAAAAATGAGAACCAGTAAATGACCTACCATCTACAATATGCTCTGTATGTATGTATACTGTAGTATACTGCAGTCCGACATATCAGTAGGCCTATATTACTCAGTGGTTGTTGGCCAATGTTACAGTAATGTAATTTCATATTGAAAGAAAATCTATTATTTTAGCTTACTGTAACCAATCATATCATATTTGTGGATCTTCTGCAGAACTGAGAGACGGCCAGGCCATGGAGGAAGACACCAGCTGTTCACACCAGAACAGGAGACTGCTATTGAACATGGTGGTGGCAAACAATACCATTACACTACGAGAAATCCAGAACCACATAATTGCAGACAACACAGTATTCAATAACATTCACCAGGTGGGCTTGTCTACATTGGACCGTGTGTTACAGCACAACCAAATCTGGATAAAATAGGTCTACAGGGTGCCATTTGAGAGAAACTCAGAGAGGGTTAAAGAACAGCACTATGAATATGTGCAAGTAAGTACTATACTGTGAATTTACTATCATATAAGCACTGTACAGACACATTACAGTACTCTAATCCAGTATATTGTGCCTCACCATATTGACAACCATACTATAGGTCTATGTCACATATTGTCTTGTTGTCTGTTTCAGAGAGTCTTGGAGCTGGATGCCGCTGAAATTTAGCACATTTATACTTACATTGATGAGGCTGGCTTCAGCCTAGCCAAAAGAAGGGGACGGGGACGGAACATTATTGGCCACCGTGCCATTGTGAATGTCCCTGGACAGCGTGGAGGGAATATCACCATGTGTGCAGCCGTTAGCCAGCGAGGCGTCCTCCATCACCATGCCAACCTTGGTCCCTACAACACCGCCCTTCTCATCACATTCCTGGACACACTACATGGCATCCTCATTCCAGCCGAGCAGAGGGGTGGACCTGAGCAGCCCAGGTATGAGGTCATCTGGGACAACGTGAGTTTCCACCTTGCTGCTCTGGTCCGCAACTGGTTCATCGATCAGCCACAATTTATTGTGCTACAGCTCCCACCATATTCCCCATTCCTAAACCCAAATGAAGAGTTTTTTTCGGCATGGCGATGGAAGGTGTATGACCACTCAGTAAAAGGCACATGACAGCCCGCTTAGAATTTACCAAAATGCACCTAAAGACCCTGACTATAAAAACAAGATTCTCTGGTCTGATGAAACCAAGATTGAACTCTTTGGGCGGAATGCCAAGTGTCACATCTGGAGGAAACCTGGCACCATCCCTACGCTGAAGCATGTTAGTAGCAGCATCATGCTCTGGGGATGTTTTTCAGCGGCAGGGACTGGGTGACTAGTCAGGATCGAGGCAAAGACGATTGGCGTAAATTAGAGAAAGATCCTTGATGAAAACCTGCTCCAGAGTGCTTATGACATCAGACTGTGGCGAAGGTTCATCTTCCAACAGGACAACAACCCTAAGCACACAGCCAAGACAACGCAGGAGTGGCTTCGGGACAAGTCTCTGAATTTCCTTGAGTGGCACAGCAAGAGCACAGACTTGAACCCGATCTAACATCTCTGGAGAGACCTGAAAATAGCTGTGCAGTGATGCTCCCCATCCAACCTGATAGAGCTTCCGAGGATCTGCAGAGAAGAATGTAGAAACTCCCCAAATACAGGTGTGCCAAGCTTGCAGAGTCATAGCCAAGACTAAAAGCTGTAATCGCTGCCAAAGGTGCTTCAACAAAGTACTGAGTGGAGAGTCTGAAAACTTCTGTAAATGTGATATTTCTAAAAAAATATGTTTTTTGCTTTGTCATTATGGGGTATTGTGTGTAGATTGATGAGGGGGAAAACAATTGATTAATACTTTTTAGAATAAGGCTGTAATGTAACAAAAAGTAGAAAAAGTCATGGAGTCTGAATACTTTCCGAATGCACTACATACTTCCATTCATTATTTCAACTTATACCGCGCTACCTTCAGCGAGTCTGGTGAGGCTTGTGGGCATCTTAGAGCACATGTACGTGTTAGGTGAGAGTCTCACCTTTCCATAGAGGGGTCATATTAATGTGTAGCCCAAACTGTTCGGGACGCTCCAGAGAAGTTGGCAGATCGGCAGGACAAACTTTAGACGAGTCCCATGAAGCTTGTGGGGGTCATAGAGCAAAACGGTGAACTCCATCACGCTCCTGATCTTTCCATAGAGTGGTAACATTTGTTTTGCCAAACCGTTCGGACGCTACAGACGTTATTGTGAGAAGACAGACTGGTTTTCAGGATATCTCATAGTCTGACAAACATCGCTGTAGATCAGCCACCACCATTGGTAGATGTAGTTGATCTATCTTAAACAGACAGATTTTGAAGGGGATTTTTGTATTATGCTAATTAGCTTAACGCGGGGTCGCGGACATCGACTCTAGGGAGTGTAATTCTGTAATTAGTAGTTGTTTGTAAGGTGGAGACTACATATGTTCTTTATCAACCGACTTTAAAGATGACTGAATAATGAATGGGTGTCTATCACTTTGCTGTTATCATTGTTTACTGTAGTAAGAGGTTCAGAATGGAACCGTTTCCCTGGAGATATTTAACATCACTGTTCAGCTTCACTGTAGTCTATTTACTAGAATAACTATTAAACGTCTGCTAATATGTGTGAGAAAATTGTGCCCTTGATTATAATTTATCTTCCTGTTGTTGTTGTTTTAACCGCCCAATAATGCTCATGCGCAGGGTGCTAATCGAGAATTAAAGTTATCTTGGGACTATTAGATGTTCACTGGCACCCGTTTCCCTACTTTGGGAGCGTTCGCACAGCTCTCACCCCGCAGAGCACATAATCGTGTTTACTTGGTTGAGGTCCCAAAATAAGTGTTATCTTAATTAATAAACAAATTACAAATAATATAAAAATCATCAGCATAGGAGTTCATCAATTACCAGGCTTAGCCAGGCAAGAAGCATGTAATCTACATAGAGACATTTATAGGGCGACGATTATGCCACCTTCCCCATATAAGCCTTAATTGTGATGAAATTTGGAGCAATGAAGCACTTTCCCATCTCCCCTGACAAATCCGTACTCCTCCTCAAAATCAAAAGGTGAAGCATTACCACTCTGCTCCTAATGGGGGAAGCTGTGTGACGGATGCATTGCCCTGCATACGTCTTCCAGTTCGCTGGAAAACAACCTCCTGAAAACAGTATGAGGTTGAAATGAAAGAGGGAGAAACAGAGAGGGACGGAGAGAGAAGGAGAGAGTGACGGAGAGAGAAGGAGAGAGTGACGGAGAGAGAAGGAGAGAGTGACGGAGAGAGAAGGAGAGAGTGACGGAGAGAGAAGGAGAGAGTGACGGAGAGAGAAGGAGAGAGAGAGACAGTGAGAGAGATGAGCACAGTCAATGCAATACTGTATGTCAGAAATATTAAGTTGACTCCTTAATGTCCAAAACCTCTCTTGGGAACTGATAACACTCGGTTGTCATCAGACCGGGTTGAACCCAAAGGAAGCAGCATTCTTGAAGCTATAGTGATAAAGTTAATGACAGGGAATGTTCTGTATGTAGCTACTCATGCACACGATAGTCTCCTACCACAGACTGGGAGCTGAATCTCAAAGGGAAGACAACGTTTCAACTCTTCAGTTGAAAAACCCTTCAGTGCTTTTTGTCTTTGACTGTGCATGCACCGTTATCTTGAAATGAAACACGCTTGACTGAGACCAATATTGTCTTATCTGGCATTCTCAGTCCCAGTTTACGTCTCGCTCAACACTATATTTTGAGTAATCTGTTAATAGAACGTATAGATTATGAATAGCACCACATAATAATGAGGCCGAGAGATGCATGGACGTGGTGCATGAGGAAGAGAAATCTCCATGTCGCTCCTTTGATATGTATATTTCCAACTACTTTCTAAATAAGTAAAAAACTGTCTCTCCTCTCCAAATTCCACTCTTTTTTAAATACATTTCCAGCAGAGTTAGTCCTTTTATCAGGAATCAGTTTGTGTATTCATGTCTTCCGTCTACAGGAGTGTTGAGTCTCATCTAATGGAGCTTTGATATAGACTGGCATTTTCATCTCCAATTTCTAGTGGGTGGTGTGTGGATATTTCCTATTGTAAATATACATGTGTGACCAACTGCCTCGATTCGGTCTTATGTAGCAAAAATTTAAACAGTGTTTTTCACATTGGATAAAAGTAAAGAAAATGTTATATCATACACCGCAGCTGAGGAACAATGGGAAGTAATTCTGCTTTTAAAGTTGATAAACTTGCAAACTCACTTTTGAGAAAACGGCCCTTAATGTTTGGGTACATCTACTGGAGAGCTCTTTGTCTACACCCAATCAGCATCATTCACACCCTCTTAAACCTTAGCCACGCCCATCTCTTTAAGGATACACATGAGGCCATGTGGTTAACACATGCTATATCAAATCAAATCTAAGTTTATTTGTCACATGAGCAGGATATGGAAGGTGTAAACGGTACACTGAAATGGTTACTGGTATAGCAGCAATATCGAACACAGAAAGTGTCCAGATAAAATGTTTTATAAATATTTTATCAGTATTACATGACACTTGCCCGACACACTTGTCTAAATTGATGGGTGATGTGAAGGAAATGCATTAACCACCCCCCAGCCACATCTAGCTAACTGGATGGGTCACTATTGTCTAGACATGTACACATGTTTATGAAATACAATAGATGGCTGAAATCACCACCAAACACACCTGGCTAATTCGATGGGTCATGTAATAATCATGCAAAAGTAGCTAGCTAGGTAGCTAGCTAGCTAAACAATGAACTTGCACAATCCCATCTCATACTACTACCCATACAAACATTGTCATAGCTGTAGTTTGAATCTGCAAGTAGCTAAAGCTAATAAACCATGTTTGATGTTAGCTAGCTAACATTAATGCTATAACTAACAATGCAAATGGACTTCTGATTCAAATAATATTACTCTACAGATCGTGCAGGTACAGATCTAGCAAGCCAGCAAGCTAACGTGCGTTGGCTAACTTACAGTACGCTTTACTTGCAATAAAAATGACTTTCGGACTAAATTAGAAACTTCTGAAAATGTATCTAGACTCTTTCCCATATACAGTGGTTCCTCCTTTAAAAGTTGTGTCATACTGCAGCACACCTTGCGGGCTGCTGCAGCATTCTATGGCATGTTATGTAATTGTCACCCATTTTTAAGTTAATGCAAGTTAATACTAGTTTGACCACCAGAGGGCAACTTTGAGAAGCATTTGAAAGTCTCCCATATTGACATTACTAGAGAATTGAAAACCTTTTTTGTAATAACATTGTACATGGGATTAATTTTAAGAAATTTGACTTAATTTGATTAATTTTATGGTGTTTCTGTCCGAGAAAAAAAAAAAAAAAAATCCTCAGGGTTTTCGTTAGAATGGAATCGAAAATATTGTGACGGTCGGGAATACGCTACAGCATAAGAGAATTGGTGGATTCTGAATGAATATCTAAGGGGCATAACATTTCCACACCCTAAATGTAGTGTAACCATTTTGCCTATGGTAGGCCTACAGTATATCATAAAAATATTGTTTTCAATGACGTGACTCTCCGCCAATAATTACATTTAGAGGATTGGAGGATTCTAAATTAATATCTAAGGGGCATTTTTCTGTTAGGATCTGTGAGAATATCTAAGGGGCGTTTATATAATTCTAAATTCATTCATAATAATAATAATAATAAAGCTTTGTTTAAAAAGTAAAAATATTTTGGAGATTTCGTTTTCATTTAACCAATTCTTGAACATGGTTGTAAACAAAGCCAGTATGTTATTTAGAATGATTTTTTTTTGGAGAAACATAACTTGATCATTTAGCAGACATCACTTGCTTATATTCAGTCAACACATATATCTTAAGAATATCATGGAATATAATTGAACATTTTAGTTTCTCCATGCTTGTCTCAGAGCAGCGCGAACATGTGCATGAAATAGACATCCACAGCGGGAAGGCTACATATCATGATATTTTTGAGATTATTTTGTTTTCAAAATAACGACAGTGAGCAATTTTAATCTGAATAAAGCCATAAATAATATTTATGAAGGTCAAAATATAGCCTTGCTAACAGCCATAATGTAGCTGTACAACGCAACCATGAGTATTTTCCAGTAAGCATCAATTTGTTTACCTTCATTAGACAACTTTGTTCCAATATTTCTGTAATTCAGTGATATTTATTCCCATAGTAATTCGTCATGGATCCATAATTAAATCAACATCTGCATTTTGAAAGAGTATTTTTATCATTATTTTATTAACGGAAGCATAAATATGCTAATGATGAAATACAGTACTGCACAGTATATGATAATAAAGCATTTTGAAGATATAAACCACCTGCATTTGTTTATTAAGCTACTGTGCAGTCTGACAAGTAAAGATAGCATGCAGTACATACTGTAGTAAACATTGAAAAGTGCCTAATTCCTTACATAAGGGAGAGCAGGCCATGTCCAGACTTTCTCGGTGACCTCAAGTACCATCAATAATGGACTCATTTGAGAATGTGGTCACACGGGAGACCAGGGTTCAATTCCCTGATAGGGAGGAAGGAGTAGGGGGTCCTTGTAAATAAGAATGTGTTCTTAACTGATTGCATATGTGTTATTTCATAGTTGTGATGTCTTCACTATTATTCTACAATGTAGAAAATAGAAAAAAAAGAAAAATCCTGGAATGAGTAGGTGTGTCCAAACTTTTGATTGGTACTTGCTTAATTCATTTGATTAATATGATGGTGTTTCTATTCCAAGAAAAATGAAAATCCTCTGGGTTTCCATTAGAATGGAACGGAAAGTATAGCACTGTACAACGCGACGGTCGGCACTACAGTACTGGGCTATTTAGCTAAAGAATCCTCATGTCGTGCGCACAGGGCACACAAGAGACTGGGGATCAATTCCACAACGGGGAGGAAATAAGAATTTGTTGTTAACTGACGTGCCTAGTTAAATAAAGGTTACACTAAGAGCATAACATTTCTGCACCCTCATTTTTTTATTCTAGTCTAACCAATACCCAGACGGAGATTAAGTGAACATAAAAATCTCATTGATTTATCAAGACCAGTCCCCATGCTTGTCTCAGAGCAGCATGAAATGGTGCTAAAATAGTTGTAGGCTTTTGCTTCAAATGCTATTGCTCTTTAAATATATTAGACGTACACCACTTTTAACAGCACATTACTCAACACTAGTGGGACTCATGTCGCCTACGGTAGGCCTAAAGAATATCAAAAAATATAACGTGACTCTCCGCCAATAATTACATATAGATAATTGGAGGATTCTAAATTAAAACCAAAAGCCACCTCATGGGTCTCCCGGTGGCGGCCGGCATGGGTATCGGACAACGCATTTTGCACTGCAGGAGCCCCCATCCATTCCGGAGCCCCCATCCACAAAGTATTAAAATACAGAGAGGTGTTGGTAAAGGTATATTGTCCTGCTAATAGCCCATAATGGGCTACTATAATACTGTACATGGTGTCCAGGTCAGGATAACCAAAATATTTAATTATTAAAACTTCTTATGGCTTGGGAGCAGCATTTTGACGTCTGGATGAGAAGCGTGCCCAAAGTAAACTGCCTGTAACTCAGGCCCAGAAGCTAGGATCTGCTTATAATGGGTATATTTGGATAGAAAACACTCTAAAGTTTCCAAAACTGTTAAAACAATGTCTGTGAATATAACAGAACTGATATGGCAGGCAAAAACCTGAGGAAAATCCATCCAGGAAGTGGTATTTTTTTGATGTGGGTATTTTCAATTGAATGCCTATAGAGTATCTAATGGGTTATGACTGAGATTGCAGTTCCTATGGCTTCCACTAGATGTCAACAGTCTTTAGACATTGTTTCAGGCTTGTTTTCTGAAAAATTAAGAATAATGAGACCTTTCTCTCAATGGACTGTAGAATCATGCAGTGCTGGTTTTGCGCAAGACCGAGGGCGCACCTTTCGTTGATTTTCCTTTCTTTTGAATACGCTATTGTCCGGTTGAAATATTATCGATTATTTAGACAATTGACAACCTGAGCATTAACCTCTCTGGGATATGATGGACGCTAGCGTCCCAACTGGTCAACATCCAGTGAAAATGCAAAGCGCGAAATTCAAATGAATTACTATAAAAAATGTAACTTTCATGAAATCACACATGCAATACACCAAATTAAAGCTACACTTGTTGTCACGTTGGCTGTGAATCCAGCCAACGTGTCAGATTTCAAAAAGGCTTTACGCCGAAAGCAAACGATGCTGTTATCTGAGGACAGCACCCAAGCAAACAAACACAGACCATCATATTTCAACCCTCCAGGCGCAACACAAAACGCAGAAATAAAGATATAATTCATGCCTTACCTTTGACAAGCTTCTTCTGTTGGCACTCCAATATGTCCCATAAACATCACAAATGGTCCTTTTGTTTGATTAATTCCGTCGATATATATCCAAAATGTCCATTTATTTGGCGCATTTGATCCAGAAAAACACTGGTTCCAACTCGTGCAACATGACTACAAAAGTTACCTGTAAGCTTTGTCCAAAAATTTCAAACTACTTCCTAATACAACTTTAGGTATTTTTTAACGTAAATAATCGATAAAATTTAAGACGGGATATACTGTGTTCAATACTGGAGGGAAACAATGTGTAACTCTAACAAAGATTACACTTCCCTCTAGCCTCATTCGGAACAGTGCTACTTCTTCATTTATCAAAGGAAAAACCTCAACCAATTTCTAAAGACTGTTGACATCCAGTGGAAGCGATAGGAACTGCAAGAAAGTCGATTAGAAATCTGGATTCCCAATGAAACCCATTAAAACCCATCTTTAAGCTGATGTATAACACTTGTATTTTTTATGAATGTTTATTATGACTATTTCTGTATTTTGAATTTGGCGCGCTGCAATTTCACCGGATGTTGTCAAGGTGGGTCGCTAGCGGAACGCCTGCGCCAGAAATGTTAAAACTTCTTAAGGCTAGGTGGGACGCTAGCGCCCCATCTCGACAACATCTGCATGAAATTCAAAATACAAAAATCGTAATATTAAACATTCATGAAAATACAAGTGTCATACATCATTTAAAAGCTTAACGTCTTGTTAATCCAGCCGCTTTGTCAGATTTCAAAAAGGCTTTACAGCGAAAGCACACCATGAGATTATCTGAGGACAGCACCCCGCACACAAAATCATTAAAAACATTTTCCAAACCAGCCGAGCCGTCACAAAAGTCAGAAATAGCGATAAAATATATCACTTACCTTTGAAGATCTTCCTCTGTTTGCAATCCCAAGGGCCCCAGCTACACAACAAATGGTAATTTTGCTCGATAAAGTTCTTCTTTATATCCCATAAAAATCAGTTTAGTTGGCGTGTTTGATTCAGTAATCCACCCGTTCCAGTCGTTCAACATGCAGACAAAGCAATCCCAAAAGTTACCAATAAACTATGTCCAAACAAGTCAAACACCGTTTCTAATCAATCCTCAGGTACCCTAATATGTAAATAAACAATCAAATTTAAGACGGAGAATAGTATGTTCAATACCGGAGAAAAATAACGAAGTGCGCGCCCTCATCCACGTGCGCCACAAGACTACTTGTGCCCACAAGACCACAAGACTTAATTGTTTTGGTCTGTTTTGCTACAGCATTCAACAAATTATCGAAACCGAAATCGAAAACCGTGATTATTTTTTTAATAATCTAACCGAAACCAAACCAACCTCAAAAAGCACTAATCACTGAGCACTACTGCTAAGCTATCATTAGCTGAATAGTTGAGAAAACGTTAAATATGGAAAATCATGTTCAGTCTAAGTATGCTACTCCTGGTGTGCTCTATCGTCAAGGTGTCAGGTAGACTAAATGAGCTTCCTTAAATGATAACGCTCTCTATTGTTGCACTAAGTACCTGGCATTAATATTTTGATGGTGCTGAAGTTGATTAACTGGGTTGTCTGCCTCCCATACATCAATGCCTTTTCAGAGGCTTAGCCACAAGAGCAATGGCTAAACCTTTATGAAAACTTCTACAAATGTCAACAAAATCTCAAAGGGTGTTCTGTTTTTCCGGCACAAACATCCTTTATGGAAAAAAATGTATGTTCCATCACTCTCCATATCAAAAGGTTTACATACATTGACATGTCCATTTGCCTTTGACACAAGACACGGGCAAACAGGCGGACATGCTGAAACTTTCGAGTTTCCACATTATGGGGAGCCGAGAGAGTAAGATAGTGTGAAAGAGCAAGGAAGAAAAGAGGTTGTGGGTGAGAGAGAGAGGGAGAGAGAAAGCGAGGGAGAGTAAAGAGAGCGAGGGAGAGAAAGAGAGCGAGGGAGAGAAAGAGAGCGAGGGGGAGAAAGAGAGAGAGATTGTTTCATGGCAAAACATACTGAGACACACACACACACACTAGCATTGTACCACACATATGTCCAGAGAAATTAATATTTAGAGGTTAAGGCGTCTGTTCTAATAGTGTACTAAGTAGCTGTACTAAGATGTTACCATAGGGTCATCAGGCTGCATTAGGGAACACACACAGATATATACAATCCCCGTAGTATTCCTCTGTGGGGATTAGGATTGAATTATTTATGCCCCTATGTGCAACATTTTAGTAGGTGTCAGATGCTCACTCACAGAGGCAAGCTAACGGAGGATAAACTGGGGAAATGGCGTTTGCCTCGTGTTATTTAAGTGCCTGTATTTTTTTCAAAAGGATGAAACAAAATGTCTTCTTAAAAAATACAATTAAAATGAAGTTGGGATGATTCATACCACTGTACTAAAAGGGACTGAAAGGGGCTTGCTTTGAAGCTCCTAACTTCACTTTGTCCCAATGGGAAGTGACTGCTCCACCCAGCACGTCTGATGTATTACCAGAAACATAGGGTTTCTGACCCTCTTTAATTAAGCAAGGAACTTTTTTTTTTTTTGTGAAATCCATGTCAAGTGTCAAATCTTTAATCATGTTTTTGTTTTTGCACAAATTAAAATGGATGGACATTTTGAACTTCCCAAACGAACAGTGGGCCAGGTTAATAGTGGCTTCTATTCTGCACAATTTGTACAGTTAGTAATTTCTAATATCATTAGGGAAATTGGGTGTGAGGGGATTTATTTGTTTATTCATTTAATAAATCATTTAAACTCATTCTGAATCTTAAGTAGGCGGGTGGAAGATGAATCGCCAGCCCACTATGCCCTTATAAACTGGAACCGGAATAAATCAGGCAATAAACAACATGTTTTGCATAGTGTTAATTACTAGTGTTTTTAATTTGTCCGGTTCAGGCCTGGCGCACTTCAGATGTCACAGCACTGGTCTCCATAGAGTATAATGAACAATGCATTTCAGGATACTAATCTAACTTATGTTATGTACAGGTAACTGCCAAAATAATGGAAACACCAGTAAATGAGGAATACAAAGTATATTGAAAGCAAGTGCTTTCACACAGGTCTGGCTCCTGAGTTAATTAAGCAATTAACCTGGCACCATTCCTACGGTGAAGCATGGTGGTGGCAGCATCATGCTGTGGGAATTTTATTCAGCACATTTGTAAAAACCTATTTTTGCTTTGTCATTATTGGGTATTGTGTGTAGATTGATGAGGAGGAATAAACTATTTAATACATTTTAGAATAAGGCTGTAACGTAGCAGAATATGGAAAAAGTTGAGGGGTCTGAATACTTTTCGAATGAACTGTAGCTCTAATTTGCACAATGCAGAAATGCATTGGTCTGTCTATCCAGAGTAGGACGAGTCGGTATACACCTATATTCATAAACATAAATCCTACAAATTTAGCATATGATATGGCTCTTTATAACTCAAACGGAAGTATGCAATTGTCTTGCCAGCAGTATAGTCCCAGCCATAAGATCAGTGGTGTTATTGTATAGAGAGGTCCCGTTCTACTGCTCAACAATGTCTAATAAATGTGAGGGTGAGGAATGTTGATGCTGGGCGCTGACTGTGACACAATAGAGGGTGTGGAGGGTAATGAACAGTATTTTAACTCTGCATTTTAACCTCGGAGCCTGTCACAGCTGACCTTCCGTCAACCCCAACCATAGTCTAATTTCTCCCTGTTTTTTCTCCATCTATCCCTTCCTCCTCCATCCCTCCCCCTCTCTCCTTGTTTCTTCTGCTGATAGTGAGTGTACGAGAGAGAGAGAGAGAGAGAGAGAGAGAGAGAGAGAGAGAGAGAGAGAGAGAGAGAGAGAGAGAGAGAGAGAGAGAGAGAGAGAGAGAGAGAGAGAGAGAGAGAGAGAGAGAGAGAGAGAGAGAGAGAGAGAGAGAGGACTATGGGAATGGGATGTCTAAGAATTGTCAGGCAGAGACGTTTACATGAAAAGGTGTTAGTCGTTGAAAGTTTCACAATCACCCTCTACATTTCTTTCTCCCACTTCTCTCTCTCTTTCTCTATTTCTCTCTCACTTGCTAAATCTGTGCGAGGGGGCGAGGGGGACGATCCCCACACGTCTGTGCTGGACTGGGACAGACTGGGGCGTTATTGACTAGCCTTGGAGCCTACATCTTCACCTGCGTGTGACCTTGAGGGGGCAAGCTTTTTGCCTCTATTTCTTTTCCTGTCTTTATTCGTCTTCCTCTCTCCTTCTTTCTCACATTTACCCCCCCCTCTCTATCGTTTTCCCTCCCTCCCTCCCTCCCTCACACACTTCATTTCTCTTTATTCTCTCTCTCTCTCTCAATTACATTTCAATTCAAAGGGCATGGGAAACATGTATGTTTTCATTGCCAAAGCAAGTGAAATAGAGAATCTTTCTCACTCACTGTCTGTCTCCTGCTCTTTCTCTCCCTGAAGTGACAGAAGGAAGGAAGGAAGTTTGTGTAAATCAAGGTTGGAGCCTTTTTTCGGTCGTGCCCTGATAAGTACAAAAGGGGGCGGGGGGGGGGGGGTCATAGGATGAGTTTGAGGCCTCCACAGCTGCTGTCCTTTATGTGCCCTGCTTAGATTTATGAGCCCTTCTCTCACTCTGTCTCTTTCTCCCTCACTTTCTCTGTCTTTCATACTGCATTTTCAACATTTATCAATATCGACCGGGCCCTGCACTTAAAACCTCCCTATGACAATTGCTGTTGCAGTTGTTATAGGCACTAATGGTGAGTGTGGAGGGAGGGTTGGGGAGGAGGGTGGATTGGTGATTTAAAACTGTTTGAAAGCTTTCAGTAATTACACATGAATAATCCATGGACATCTTGACACAGAATCTCTCTTTCACACAGACAGCTTTATCTAGGTAAAATCCCCCTCTAATGTCCCTTACACTATATTATAATAATAATAGTAATATTCTGATGCCACATCGTATCTTCACTCTAGGCTGTTATGGGTGTTGATTAAGATCTGATTAGATTTTATTAGGATCCCCATTAGCCGATGCCGATGGCGACAGCTAGTCTTACTGGGATCCGACACGAAAAAAGACATTACAGACAAAATACTTTACAATTTAGATACATTTAAAAACCAAGAACATGTAGTGTGTGTGTGCATCTATCAGTTACAGATACATGTTGGTACATATACACAACAAGAGGAGCACACCGGGGCACTGTGCTGTGACCGGCGGGTTTTGAAGATGGTGTGCTGCTGCTGCTGCTGCTGCTGCTGCTGCTGCTGCTGATGGGCCTGTCCTGACCCACACCACTTGATTGATGGTTGTGAGAGCACTGTGCTGGTTGATGGTCTTCAATCCTTTGGGTTCGATCACTTAACGAACTTGACTGGGAAGGAAGAGGAGGAGGAAGAGGAGGAGGACACCAAAATACAGACACAGGGAATTTAGATGGTTTTCAGTATTTTAGTCAAGTGTTATTGGGGTGGCAGGTAACCTAGTGGTTAGAGCTTTGGGCCGGTAACCGAAAGGTTGCTAGATCTAATCCCTGAGCTGACAAGGTAAATATCTGTCGTTCTGAACAAGGCAGTTAACCCACTGTTCATAGGCCGTCATTATAAATAAGAATTTGTTATTAACTGACTAGCCTAGTTAAATAAATAAAAAATATATATACGGTATGTATCATAGTCGCTATACTTTACTGACAGGACACTAGCATTTCCCGACTGTCTGAAAAATGACCAATAAAAGTGTGTTTCTTTAGGTTATTAAATTATAAAAACAGAGATTATGAATTCAGTTTTTTTTTAAATCCCTTTGTGTGTAAAACCGAACTAAAGAATATCCCTTCGTTGCCCTACGGCATGTATAGGAGCACAGATCTGTCACATATAACTAAGCATTATCACAAACAAACAAGGAAAGGTGTAGCAAACAGAAGCTGATTTTATGGTGAAATAATATAATTTAATTTCCACACAGTGCAAGTGAAATGAGTTGTTCCACTGCAGCCCAGAATAACACATAAATAATTATGCAAGGGTGACTAATTTGGAAAAAGCGTATGCTAAGTACACAAATCCCCTTTCTTCTCTCTGCCCCGGGGTTCCAGAAGAATAACACTCGACCTAGTGACAAAGGCAACATCAAGCTCATGAAATTAACATAGCAAATTACCTGAAGAAAAGGCACAATAAATAATTACGATCTTATCACCTTTAAGTACCGGAGACGAGGAGAAAGCGGCCAATGAAAATATCCTCGTTAATCTTCCGTACCCTCGGATAAACTTTTAACAGGAAGCCATCTTTCCACCCGCTTTGTAGGGGTCAGAAACAAGGGTGCAACCGCCTTAACTTTTGTAGGGGAAATCTCTGACTGATGTAGAGAGAGCTACACACCTGACCTTGGATTGAACTCAATTTGGCTTTCCATCTTGTTTTGTTTCTGTATTCAATCAGATCTACAGAGAGGCGTGTCACTCTCAATTTCCCCACCTTTTTGTCCCTTTTTCCTCCAATTAAAGCAGTGGTGCTTTAGTTTGGAGTGAGCTCCTCCAAACATTGTTGTGGTGAGGAAGACAGGAAGTTGAATAGGAACAGAGGGCATCAATCAGGTGTTACCCGTAACTGCCACCTGTGGCAGGTGTCCATAAGGCTGTCAGTGATACTGTCACTCTTATGGAGAGTTGATACATATACTATATAATCCTAAGGTGTTTATTTCAGACACATGTTTGGTATAGTAGGTAGATTTAAGCTGTGTACCTCAGTGTCTGTATTCTCTATGTGAGAGTGGAGTAAGAGGCAAGGAGACAGACAAAATCTGGCCCAAGATACCAAAATACTATTAAGCACATAACCTTACCATACAGCACCGTACCTTACCCATAGTAGCTTACCTTACCGCACCTTACCTTACCTACAGTATCTTACCTTACCTATAGTAGCTTACCTTACCTTACCGCACCTTACCTTACCTACAGTAGCCAACCTTACCTATGTAGCTTACCTTACCGCACCTTACCTTACCTACAGTAGCTTACCTTACCTATAGTAGCTTACCTTACCGCACTTTACCTTACCTACAGTAGCTTACCTTACCTATAGTATCTTACCTTACCGCACTTTACATTACCTACAGTAGCTTACCTTACCTATAGTAGCTTACCGTACCACAACTTACCTTACCTACAGTAGCTTACCTTACCTATAGTATCTTACCTTACCGCACCTTACCTTACCTACAGTAGCTTACCTTACCTATAGTAGCTTACCGCACCGCACCTTACCTTACCTACAGTAGCTTACCTTACCTATAGTAGCTTACCTTACCGCACCTTACCTTACCTACAGTAGCTTACCTTACCTATAGTAGCTTACCCCGTACCACAACTTACCTTACCTACAGTAG